>NC_133620.1:207850796-208008158 GCF_048593235.1 Sminthopsis crassicaudata | reverse complement strand
CACTGCCCAGGAAATTTAGATTCCTCCATCCTCTAAATAGAAGGTTCAAGACTAGTGTTCTTGAACTACCCTCCCGTAAGACCATATGGATAAACTCATGTGTATTTCTGCTAAGTGTGAATGTCCAAGAATTCTTGATACCCCTAGATTTTATTGCCACATCTTGTGCTGGGCAAGTCTACAAAAAGAAATTTCTTTTTAGCTGAATTGAATGAGAAAACTTGGGAAGCCACACACAACTCTCATGTACTTCTGTCCCAAGACACTTCCATTATAGCCCACTATCTACATTATAGGAATACTGAGATTATAAAATAATTGCATATACTAATTAATTATAAGATTTAAAAAATAAAACTCCTAAAATTAGAAAATTATATATACCATAATTATACAACATATATATGACATGATATATATATAGATATATAGATATAGATATAGATATATATACCCACACACATAATTCAAAGGTTTTAGCTTAACAAGTTGATAGCCTTAGGATCATTTTATCAGTGAAATTCGCTTGGAATCCTTATCACCAAGATTTTTGGTTCCACTTTTATCTTACCTGTAAAAGTTTTCTCAATATAAAAGGAGGAAATATTAATTAATAGATCTGCTATTATTTATAAGAAGCATAATTGTCTTCCCAGTCATAATTTTGTAATTTGAGTAAAAAAAAAAAGATATGGCAGTCTTTGGTCCTTCATACTATTTTTTTTTTGCATTTTCTTATTTAAATAAAGCAAGCTTGGTATATTGACAATAGTCTTCTTATCAGGCTTTGTACTAGTAAGTGCCTATTCTATACTGACAGCTTTATTATCTGCAGTCAGCCCTTTCCATAAGCCAAGCAGTCACATTATTGGAAGCCAGTATTCCTTTTCCTTTGAACTCTTTTATTGCTGTGCTCATCTTTGTCTACAAAGGTGGAGTTACTTTTATGGCTGTGTAGATAATTGATTCACTAGAATATCCTTGGGTCTCCCAGAGAGCATCTCACCTTATAGCGTATTAATACCATAAGCTGCTCTGCTCATTCAAGCAGTAGGGTGATTTTCCAGATGAGGCAAAACTTTCCTCCCCTAACTCTTTAGTCTAGGTTATTCTTGATTCCTTGGAAGAGAAATTTTCACTTATGTCATCAGTCATTGCAACCTCTACTTATTTTTTTTAAAAAAATCAGTTATTAGCTTCTGTTGATTTCACTGTTTCTTCCAATATAGCAATTTTTCACTCAGAGTCATTCTAGCTAACCTATAGAGCTATCATTAATGATGAATCACTGAAATTTCAAGGAAAGAGCAGGGAGATCATCTCTCAAATGTCTGCTCCCTACCCTCAGACAGTCATACAATATCATATTTAGCACATGATAAGGCTTTCTGTTTGTGTGATGTTGGATGAACAATTTAACTTCTCTGGGCCTCATTTTACTCATCTATAAAAAGAGGCTGTAATAAATAACTAAGTTTCCATCTCACTCTAAATACTATGAACCATAAGCTAAGTTTACTTTCAGTCTCTTGATTCATGGAATTATAACTAAGGTGAGACAGTAACTAGGGTGAGCTTTAACCAGAATCTGTGATGGACAAGCTTGCTCCTCATTTTTGTCCAGGGACTTCCATTTCTGCATTTTAATGACCAATATCAGCCCCCATCCTCATAAGGTTGTTGGAAGGTACAGACCCCAGGTAAGGATAAATGATCATAGGTCATCTAAAGTACAACAGGATATGAAGCATTGCTTCTTGACTCATGACCGCCTTCAGGCAGATGGTCTTAGTCCAGAATTTTTGGAAATTGGCCTCAAACATAACTGAAGATGTCCTAAGTTTCTCATTACAGCTCTGCTAATACATGTTTACTTCCTAAAATATACAACCTGTATAGACCAACCCCTATCCTTTTGTTTTGTTTATCTATATTTTATAATAACTATGCCCAATAATAGTACCTGGCCTGGCATTAAAGTGACAAAGTATTGGTAATATCTGTCAGTATTAGTTCCTAAACAAGAAAAACAAAAAAGAATTCTGCAAAAGCTTAGACAGAGAATGCTATCTAGCAACACGCCCACTGAATACATCTGAATAAAAGAAATCAAACTATCAGTCTGTCCCATCCATTCATCTCTATACTCTTCACCTTTCCAAGTCTTTAGTGTGTTAAGCTTAGGTGTCCAGAACATAAAACCAGGTAAAATGCCACTTGCTGGTCATTATTCTTTTAATTCAACTGCCTTTTCCTCAAATATAATAGACTAGCGGAACATCAAAGAATCGAAACCAGGTAATATAAAAGTTCCAAATTCATTATATCTCTTGTGTGCAGTCAAGCTGAAGAGGACATCAAGGAAATCAGAGCTGGAGTTAGGCAACACTTTAAATTCTGGAAATATGTCTAACTGTGACATCATTGAAAGTTCTTAAGATAGTCAACTACCTACTGTGTATCCTGATAGCTCTGCTCAAGGAGGTCACAAACAATAGATGGTTGAAAGAATCATCCCAGAAATATTCAAAGTGACAAAATTTCTCAATTTAAAAGGATCTATGAGATTATGTAGTCCCTGTTTCTAACCATGAATCCAGACACAACTGAATTAGTTCCAGAGCTATGGAACTCATTGTCATGCAAGGCAATCAATTCAATTTTTCTTTTACAACTTTTGTTGTTTAGAAAACATGCATGTTCTCTAAACAACAAAAGTTGTAAATATATATATATATATATATATATATATATATATATATATATATATATATATATGTTATATAATTTGTTCTGTTGTTATGTATTATGATATCCACATAGCACATTATATCATGTAATGCCATGTTATACCAAGGTAACTTGTCATATACTCATTATGAGCTTACTAGCACTGGGGTTACAAAGAGAGGCAAAAACAATTCCTGTTTCTTTGTTTGTTAGGTAATTGGAATTAAGTGACTTGCTCACAGTCACATAGTAAGTGTTAAGTGTTTGAGGCTGAATATGAACTCAGGTCCTCCTGACTTTAGGGTCAGTACTCTATCCATTGCACCATCCAGTTGCAGCACTAAGATTAAGAACTGGGCTTAAATTCTACCTCTGACACATACTGTCTATATTTTCCTGGGCAAATCATTTAACTTCATAGCTCAAGGCAACTCTTTAAGACTATAATTTACAGAGAAGGTGCCAACTTGAATTAGTACTGGGAATTCTCTCAATGGAAAATTCCCTGCACTCAAGAAAATTTTATAGCTAATAACTATGATGTATTTCTCTGCCTCTGCTTCTCTGTCTCTCCATCTCTCTGTCTCTGTGTACATGTTTCTTTCTTCCTCTCTCCTTCTCTGCTTCTTCTATTTCTATCTCATCTAGAATTGTGATTTTATTGGTATATTGGCAAGCCATCTGGAAGTTAGAGTATAAGGTTGCCAGGGACCTTGCAAGGTTAAGTGAATTTCCTACTCCAGTTCATTTTATAGATAAGAAAACTGATATAATTACAATTAAGTGACTGTCTCAGGATCATACAGCTAAATGTGAGAGGTCAAATTTTAACTCAGGAAGATGACTTTGAAGCATGACATTCTATACACTGTACACCTAGCTGACTATATAGCATGTTGTCTTTCCATATTATATCATATCACATTATAGTTTCTCATGTTATGTACTCTCCCTATGTCAACCTTTGATATATGATTTATAAAATACCTGGTAATATATAAATAATATTTATATTATTTACTTTATATTGAGTTAAATTTTGCATCCCTATAAGTTGCAATCACAGCCAATTCGTTCAGAACCCAAAAAAGTAGTTCATTTGGGTTAGGTGTTTTGAAGTCATCAAAAGTAGGTGAACATGTCTTTATTATTCCCTTCCTTATCTTTGGTAAATCTGGAAATAAAGATTGGAGACAGATTGAAAAGAGCCAAATAGAGGATTATGCATTTTATTCTAGAGATATTAGGAGGTCACTAAAGCTTCTGGAGCTGGGATAATGATATAGTCAGACCAATGCTTTAAGAATACAATTATAGCAGCTGTGTAACTAGTAGTGGTAAGTTTTATAATCAGTCACTGCACATAAATGCCTTGTTACAATGTACATATGCTAACTAGAACAAAAGAAGGGAATGAGGGCAATGCTCACTGTTAATGTAGCATCATCCATTAACACATTGGTTCAGGTTAGCTAATTGTAACCTTGGGAAAAAAAATTGTAACCTTGGAAGCAGAGATTTGAGAGAAAAAGACAATCAACAGTTAATTTTTGATTGATTGAAGGGAAAGAAGGTAGGAGGAAAGTGAGTACATTCAGGGTTATATACTTTACAGCATGTTGGATTAGGAATGAGAGCATCAGTATCTAAAATCTTGGTTCTGTTATTGATTCTGTGAACCCAGCCTCTGTGTTTCTTCATCAGCAAAATAAGATGATTGTACTAAATCTCTAAGTCCTAAGCTCCTTTCTAGCTTTTAATCTATAATTCTAATAAAAACAATTTTTCTAGAAAAATATGATTGAAATTTGAGATATTTGAATAATTATGACCAAAGCAAGATTATCTGGATTGCATAATCAACCAGAGTCAAAAGGTGACCCCAGTCTTTATATTAAACAGCTTCCTTAAATATTTAAAGGGTTCTTTCTCACTTTGGCCCCAGAGAGTATAACCAGGATAAATGAGTAGAAATTGTGAAAATGCAAATATCAGCAAAAGCATCATGATTTTTGAAATTGTATAAGATGTGATGAGCTTCCTCAGTTGTGATCTCTAAGCAGAAATTAGATGACCACTTGTCAAGTAGGTTATAATGGAGATTCCTTTCAAACATGAGTTGGACTAGTCCGTCCAGATCCCATTTCTGCAATTTTATAACTCTCTATTTCACTGATCCAAATTACTTACCATGAGATTAGAGAAGGAGGGATGTAGGCAGAGAAGTAGGAATAAGGAAAATCAATAGGAGAGTTTTGGGGATGGAAAGACCTGTAATAGATTTCAACAATCTTTCTGCATAACTTAACATTCTAGATATAATTTTGCAAATGCCTCACTTCAGTGTCACCTGTAAAATAGAGGAAATAATAGAGGCTGAGTATTTAAAAAAATAAAATAAAGCCAACCAGATATCATTTCATTTTAACATAAAACAGAGATTCCTTTCTCTGCCTCTCTGAAGTTAACACAGCCATTACCATTTACTATGCCCTTCAAAGGAGTTTTTAAAGTATCAGCCTATCTGCTCAGTTGTAAAATGCCTGCTAGATTTTGAAGGAGTGTTCAGGATAGGGAAAAAGACTCCACTCTAAAAGGACTCAAAGACAGTTTTATGAATCTTGCTGTGTCTACAAGATGAAGCATTCAAGCAGTTATCATGTGCTTATATTTTCAGAAAGTGAACAGACGGTCTTCTTCCTCTGTATTGATGACTGCTTACTATGCTGGCACCTTTTGTGCCATACAATAGGTAACACATCTGCAGAGCCATTCTCAGATGCAGGCAAGGCAGCTGTTAAAATTATGCTCTTCCTGCATTCAAACCATCCCACTTGGAAAGCTAGTGAATAAAGAGTCATCTTATATGACGCCTGTTTATAAGACATTGTGTATATATATATATATATATATATATATATATATATATATATATATATATATATATATATATATATATATACACACACATACATTTATGTAGATGGTGTAGATATATGTATATGTGTATAAATATATGTATATGTGTGTATATAAATATGTGTATATGATAGATGTATACATGTATATATGTGTGCATGTATTGTGTGTGTGTATTGTGTGGCTTGTATACAAGTGTGTACATGTGTATATTTGGCATAAAAATATCTTTTAGATGTGTCATAAAAATTTTTTGAAGCAAGATTCCTACCTCCTGTGCAGCAATACATGAGTCAATAGAAGCCAAGCCATTACAGCTTATATAAACAGTAATTTCCAACTATTATGTAACTGATCTCCCATTTATGGGTCAGGGTATCAAGAGTGACAATTGAAACTCAGATAGATAAATTTGAATCAGTAACATTAATTTCAGTAAGAGAACATGACTCAAGGGGCTAAAATAGTAGGCCCCCTTCCAGGACCCCTGGGAGCTGTGGGTTCCAGGCCCAGCTGTACTCATTCAAGACTCCCAGTATGAAATGGGGAAGGGAGGGCATATCAGGCAGTTTTCCAGGGGTAAGGCTCTTGATGTAGGAGTTTCTTCGTGGCTCTCCTATGGGGCTTTGTATTAAGAACAGAGATTTGGCATAGAGAACTTGGCCAAAAATTCTACTCTGCACCCTGGGGAATTGTATGCCAATTAATTTCCTCCCACCAATTACATAAATGATTAATGGCAGTTATTGAGTGTCAACAATATGCTAGGGGCCATCCACAGTGCAGAATTAGACATGCCTGTTGGGCACACTATCTAAATTAGAGTTGTTGATGAACAAGAGACATGGAGGAAGAAGGTAAAACTCAGAAAAAATAAGATGGTTTATCTTGAAAAACACAGTCCTCAGTATAGGGAAATCTTAGTGAGCCTTTCTCCAATGATGCAAATAATGCTAGTCTGAAACATTTAGTCCTACTGTGCTGCCTGAAGATATTGAAATATTTAGTAACTTGCACATATTCTCATGTGTGATAAACATAGGACTCAACCCAGATCTTCCCAGCCTCAAAATCAGCCTTTTATCTACCAAGTCACACTGCCTTTTCCATTTGTATCTTACCAACTGTCTCCTAATCAGTTTTGCTCATACCTATTATCCCAACTGAAATGCTCTCCTCTCCATCATTGTGATGTGGACTTTGAGCTTACTCTCTTCCCTGTTCAGGAAGAAGTCCAACCTGAAATTATCAGACATAACCAAGTTCTTAACTATCTTGTTTGTATAAAATTATTGTGAGAATGAAACGCTTTATCAACCTTCATTGTCTATCCCTCAAATCTCTGGGCATCTTTAATCTTTGAGATATTGATTAGTATATCTTTAGATAGTTTTATTCCATTTGGCTCCTCCTTGATTCCTCCCTCTGAGCTACCAAATTCTTCCTGGTCCTCCCCTGAGAAACCTCCAAGGTTGTATTTCCCCTACAAAAGATCTGTTCATAAGTAAGATCTTTGCTAAGTCCTTTTCAGGACTAAGTTGACTAGAAGATTCTCTCTCTCTCTCTCTCTCTCTCTCTCTCTCTCTCTCTCTCTCTCTCTCTCTCTCTCTCTCTCTCTGTCTCTCTCTCTCTCTCTGTCTTTCGCTCTCTCTCTCTCTCTCTCTCTCTCTGTCTCTGTCTTTCACTCTCTCTCTTTCTCTGTCTCTGTCTCTCTCTCTCTGTCTCTCTCTCTCTGTCTCTCTGTCTCTCTCTCTCTCTCTCTCTCTCTCTCTCTCTCTCTCTCTCTCTGTGTGTGTGTGTGTGTGTGTCTCTCTCTGTCTCGCTCTTTCTCTCTGTCTCTCTCTGTCTGTCTCTCTCTTTCCTCTCTCTCTCTCTCTCTCTCTCTCTCTCTCTCTCTCTCTCTCTCTCTCTCTCATAGTGTCTTCCCTCTTATGCCATCTTTCTTCTTATTATGGCTAATTCCTGTTAGTCTGCTAAACTTTTCTATGAATTTAGGCTGCAGATCAATGACATATTCATGCCTAATGGCATATTCCTTTAATTCCTTTAACTCCTTTCCTCAGTCCTCTCTTTGGTAATCCTATTGCTTTCCCAAATCTATTTATATTTACCACTCCTGGTACCTATTTTACCTCTTCATTTTGTTTGTAACCTCTTCTCCTTAAAAACAAAAACAAAAACAAAATAAAAACAAAAACAAAAACCCTATTTTTTGGCAAAGAGAATGGCCATTGTGAATTTGTCAAATGTTTATTTTGAAATAGGAATTTCTACCTACCTGGACTCAGATGGCTTTGGAAGAAAAAGTGAGGCTGGTGATTTTTGTACAGCTCTGCCTGACTTAAATCCAACTTACTTCACTCCTTTTCCTGATATTATGGTCCTTTTTAAGAAGGAAGGATACAGCAATAACCTCCTGAGCAATTGATCTTATATCCTCTACTAGACGAAACTTTTTGAGAACAGGGATTATATTTCTATTTCTTCATAATTACCCTAATACTGACCTAGAAAAGTACCTTATACTTTGTAGATATTCCATAAATCTACATTTAGTAATTTCTTATTTGGTGAACCTGAGATCTTCTATAACCAGACTTGTAAAAATCAAAACCAACTCAGGTCAACTCAATTTCCAACTCAAGCTCCTGTTAGTGTCAAGTAAAAGTCTAAATTATTCAGGATAAATTGTTCTATATAGTCTGATCATGAAGTTTCCAGATATGGGTGATACTTCCACCCCCTCAAGAGTATACTCCAGTTTCTTATTCTGAGAAAAAAAAATTATTCCTTTTCCCCAAATGAAATGCCTAATGTTTTCATTTGAACCCATTATCTACTTTGTAACTCTTCAGATGTGAAGAACAACTAAAACTCTTTAAATATTGAAAAGCAGTCATCAGATGTCAATGTACCAGGTAAAACCTTTCCTGATGATGTTCCTTATAGAAAAGTTTTATCCCTGAACAACTGTCCATATTCTAATGCCTAGCACATAGAGGCCTTTATTAAATGTCTAATGCATTGACTCCCTTGTGGTATTGGGCAACCCATATCATCACTCCAGAACCTGGACCCTACTTTTTTTTCCCAGCATCAACCTGAACCTTGTAGACTGCAGCTTTCAAAAGCTATTTGACAGCAGAACTCTCTTAGTGCAACTTACCTAAATAAACATTTACCTTCTGAGTGAGAATGTAACCTCTATGAAAGCAAGGAGTATTTTATCTTTGTCTTTGTACCCAAATGTCCAGCACCATGCCTGGCATATTCTAGGGAATATGCCTCTAGGAAGGGAAGAGGAGGAAAAGGGAAAGGAAAGAAGGGGAGGAAACTCCCCAGAGTCTGCCTGTTCTGAAAGCTATTCTACCTGTCCCATCTCCACTTCATCTCAAACTCTATGAAACTATAAAGCTATGCTCTGACTTCTAGATATTCTACCTATCAAATTTCTAATCTTATTTGAACTCCCCTCACTCAACCCTGTCCACTTCTGCTCCTCAGCACAGACCTTTCTGCCATTGCTCAGCAGTGTGAGAGGATGAAAAATGTGCCCCATCTCCCATTCTTTTCCTGGAGCAAGTGGACAAGAAAATTAAGCACAGTTCATGGCATACTTGAGCTATCATAGCTGTCTGCTCGACTCACAGCCTGACTGATGTTAAGGAAGAAGCAGGGGGTGGGGGTGGGATGGGAGAAATCACTGTCTTTCACCAGTCCTTTTCATTTCTTTGTCTCCATCTTTCTCTTTAGTTTTCAAATGCCAGTAAGATGCTGAATTGTGGTTTATTATCAGCTACTTACTAGAATACATTGGTCTGCACCCTACTGGGCTACAGGCAACTTGAGAAAGTTTTTAAAGCCCCAAAAGAACCATGACAAAGAACAAACTTCAAAGTGTGTTGACTGCCTGAGATTTTAGCTGCCACACTGAACATCAAATAATTTTAGACTGGATTTTTTGATCTGTCCCTCTTTCATTAAAAAAGAGACAAAGAATTACAATAAGAAAAATAAATAAGGAAAGCTCTTATAAATCTCAGTTTCCAGAGAGCACCAGTTATTGAGACATTACATACATTAAAGCAATGTAATGGAAGTGAGAGAACACCAGGTAAGAGTCTGAGGACTAGGGTTCAAATTCCACATCTGATATTCACTAGCTAGGGGAACTCAAGGGACTCTCTTTGTCTAGCCTCAATTTCTATATCAGCAAATTGAAGGTATCTCAATTGAGGATACAAAAGGTATCTAAATATCAGGGATAGAGCTTAGATTTCATTAATATATAGAATTTCTTTCCACAGGAGGAAATCATTTCTACTGTTGTAAGGGAGTACCTCAGCTACAACTTAATAGTCTTAGAGAGTTGCCTAGAAATTAGTTTATCAGAGGAAGATCTAGAAACCACATTTTCCTGGCTTTGAAAACAGCTTCTGTTCCACTATACCATGCTGTTTATCTACGCAAGTGTTAGTTATTATCATTTATTATCAAAAAATTTCAGTTTCCCCTCACAGTGAATCATTTCTCCATTCCTGAAATGTTCTTCTTCCTCACCTAAACCTCTTGTATTTCTACCTCCATTAAAGGTTCAGCTCAAGTGTAAAACCAAGAGAACATTATGCCCAATAACAACAAGCTTATGTGTTAATCAACTGTGATGGACTTGACTCTTCTCAATTGGATGGCTATTCAAGGCAATTCCAATAGACCTGGGATGGAAAATGCCAATCACATCCAAAAAGAAAACTACAGAGACTGAATGTGGATTGAGGCATAGAATTTTCACCTTTTTTGTTTGTTTTCTTCTTGTGGTTGTTTTTTTTTCCTTTTGATCCAATTTTTCCGGCACAGCAAGACAAATATGGAAATGTTCAAAAAGATTGCACATACTTAATCTATATCAGATTGCTTGCTGCCTTGGGGAGGGAGGAGGTAAGTGAGTGACAGAGAAAAATTCAGAACACAAACTTTTACAAAAACGAATGTTGAAATCTATCTTTACATATCTTTATAAAAATAAAATATTATTTTAAAAAATTTCAGCTCAAGTATCATCTTCTACATAAGGCCTTCTCTGATTCCCCTCCTTCATTGCTAATGTTTGCCTTCTCTGATGCCCCTCCTTCATTGCTAATGTTTTTCCCAACCAAATGACTTTGAATTATTTATATATATTTTTGTATTGACTTCTCCTTGTATGCATTATTTCCCCCTCCATACTCCAAAATAGAGAAACTTCATTTTTTATATCATAATAGCAAATATTTATATAGCACTTCATGACTTCATGTGGGCATGTGGGGTTTTCTTGGCAATGATGCTGGAGAAGTACACTATTTTCTTCTCCAGCTCATTTTATAGATAAGAAAACTGAGGCAAACAGTTAAATAACTTGCTCAGGGTCAAAAAGCTTATAAATATCAGAGACAGGAATTGCAACTCAATCTTCCTAATTTCAAGTTCCTTACACCAAGATCAATAGATGAGTGAAATATAGTTTTGTTCAATCATTTCAGTCATATACAACTCTTTGTGACCTTATTTCGGGTTTTCTTTATAAAAACAGTAGAGTGGTTTGTCATTTCTTTCTCCAGCTCATTTTACAGATGAGGAAACTGAGGTAAACAAGGTTAAGTGACTTGATCAGAATCATACAGCTAATAAATGTCTGAAGCCAGATTTGAACTCAGGAAGATGAGTCCTCCTGACTTCAAGCCTAGTATACTATCTTCTATACCACCTTAGCTCTCTAGAATATAATAGATGCTGAATACACATTTATTGAACTAAATTCCTCACCCTATCCACTGGGGGAAAAAAATGAAATTTTCCCATTTGTTTCCCCTAATACTATACCATGCAGGCTTTTTGTCTCTTATGAAACATTTTTGACACAAAATGATTTTCAGTAGGTTCAAATCCCCGCCCCAAAGTCCCTCCTATCTCTCCCACAATAACCAGAAGACAAGATCCAGCAGGAAGATACATGGATATGGGACCCTAGGTATCAGTGTTCCATGGCAATGTTTGTACCTCATTAGTAAACATTTTCTTTAAATTATCTTGGATACTCATTAAATATTATCAGCTACTTAGAACCAAAGGATAATTATGAGTTTAATGAAGCATGTACCAGCTTGCTCAAGTCTAACGTTCGCTTCTCTGCTGGGATTCCATTTTACTTTGCACTTCTCCTTCAGCAAAGCTACTCTACAAAGTCACTTTGGCAATAAGAAGTATTTAATTAGATTAATGAATTTTTATCACCTCTCCTAGGGATTAGGCTTGTTAAATCCTGGCGACCAAAGAACAACAGATTTTTTATTACTAAATGTTTAGGGATGCACTGGTTGTGTTACTGTGGCAGTCCTCCTCATAAGTCAGGCTGCTCTGGGCAGTCCTACCTTGGATCCCCTGATAGGCAGGAGATACTTGGCAGGGACAACCTGTGCCTTCAGTTAAATCGCAGAAATCAGAATGCAAATGAAGGTAGTAGGCATACTCCAGACAGGGCTTCCAGCAGCCGACTTTCTGTCGGAATTTGCAGACTTTTAGTTGCACAGCAGTCTGGGAAGGCATCCTCTTTTGTTCAGGGGTTCCTGGGAAGAAGAGGCACTATAGCCAGCCCTATTAGCTTACCCAGAGAGAGGAAAGAATGAGCAACTTGCCGAGCCTGAGGTAATTAACAAAAGGATTAACAACATGCCAGAGTGAATCTCTTTATGACATTTCTGCCACTTATCCATACATTCTATGGGCCTTTTTCTCAGTCTAAAGCCAGTTCCCATGCCTCTCATTATTCTTCCACCAGTAAATGAAGAAGGTTTGGCTTATTGGATCCCCATAATAACCATTGCTTCTGATACCCTGAGCTATTTTAACGATTCTAGCTACCTAAAGACATGAGTTCCCATCTCTCTTTGGACTGATAAAATTTTTTAAAAGTCAAAAATGAAACTTGATCCTTTCCATAAATGTTAAAATTCTAATTCTAGATCTTTTATATATCCCCAACTTCCTTTTCCAAATCTCTTCTTTCAGAATTTGTTTCCACAAAGGACAAACAGTCCAAACACTGTCAGCACCAGATGCCAGTCCCTACTAGGATTTTTCAGTCATTCTATAATCCTTTCTCCGGATATTTCTCTGGAAATAGGACTGTTGATTTGGGAAGATACTTCTCTATATGGCCTCTTAACATACACACCTAGAATTCTTTCCCTTGTGCTCAGTAACCTTCCCCAGGTTTCATAGAGATTTCATTGGCTAGGATTTCCAAGTCCTCTTTCAAGTCATTCCTTAGTTCTTAGCTTTCTGAATCAAAAACAGTTCTTTGATTACTTGGCTTTCAAATATTCCTTCTCTGGGTCTCAGCCTTTATTGCATTGTATGTTCCACCTTTTTCTTTTAGAGATTTCAAAGCCACTGATCCCAGAAATATCAGCAAGTTCTAAATCTGTTTGGTTTCCTATCTTGTCATCTCTCCTCACCCTTCCACTCAATGCTTTCCCATAATCTGATTATTTCAGTTTAACAATGCCAAATAGAATTAAAAAGAGAAAAAAATTGCAAGGCAGCAAGTTGTAGCAGGAGAGAACCATATATGAACACAGGAAAATGAGTTCAAATTTTCCCTTTGATATATATTAGCATTGTGACCATGGATAAATCACTTAATTTCTCAGAACCCCCAGGCAATTCTAAATTGATTGACTGAAGATGCTAATCTTTGTTAGAGCAGGGATTTTTTTTACTGAAGATTCATGGACACTGATGAAATCATAGATTTCCAACTCCTTGTTCCCATCCCTTCCCATAAAAAAGATAGTGACAATTATTTTAAACAGACAAATAATAATACATTTGAAATATAGTTGGAAAAGACCTCAGAGGTTACATATGCCTTTAGTCAATAGCATTCCTACTTGAAAATGTCCAGTGATGGGGAAGTAGCCACCAGTAAAGAAAATCTCATTTTCCCATTTATACTATGCAAAATACTCTAGTTTGCTTCCTAAGCTCTCCAATATGTTGGACCCTTGTGCTATATTTCCTTCAAGCAATTCAGAGTACTAAACAAGTAGACTGAGAGAATGAGATGGACAACTATCAAATCCCTTGTTCAAATCTAGATACAATAAATCTTTCATGATATTGGTTTTTTTGTCCATTTTTGAAGAAGGCCAGAGACATCACAGGGTGATATCTTGACTCATGATGATCTTGACTGATACCACAGACTCATGCTTGAATTAAATTTTAAAAAGGTAGGATTTCATAGTCATTAACTTCATTCTTCTGCTTCAGAGTCATTGAAATCCAGTAGCAAGAGAAAAGTTAAGGTGACTGGTGATGGTCTGGGATGCAATAGATGATCTTGGCCCCTTTGATGTCTGCCCAAGCTCTAAGCACTCCATGCTGTCTGCTGTGGTTATCTTCATGGCTTTAAGAATAAATTGTTCTCAAAAAATTAAGAAGAAAGAAAGAAAGAAAA
Organism: Sminthopsis crassicaudata; assembly: GCF_048593235.1. Taxonomy (NCBI): domain Eukaryota; kingdom Metazoa; phylum Chordata; class Mammalia; order Dasyuromorphia; family Dasyuridae; genus Sminthopsis; species Sminthopsis crassicaudata. Next base: position 207,994,009 of record NC_133620.1, on the reverse strand, counting down.
ATGAACAGAAAGAAAGAAAAATGGAAAGAAAGAAAGAAAGAAAGAAAAATGGAAAGAGAGAAAAAGGAAACAAAGAAAGAAAAAAAGAAAGAAAGAATTAAAGAAGGAAAGAAAGAAGAAAAAGAAAAGAAAAGAAAAAATTGTTCCCATCCACATTTCTTCCAGGAGAAAGCTTCACATGTTTGGGATAAATATCCCCCTAACTCATGAATGGATTTGAGACCTGTTGGTTATCTCATTTTGGTTTAGCCCATCTGCCAAGATGGTTGTACAGGGATGTGACCACTTAGCATGTTATAACTTCTTAGAACTACAAGAGTACCAGAGATACACTAAATGTGGATGAGTAGCTCTGAAATGGGCTCAACAGCCCTCACATCAGAGGTATCAATCCTCCTTTAACAGCCCAAGTAATATATAATAATATAGGCAAGATGGAGAGGTATATAGGTGATAGTATAGTTAGAAAGATTCTGAATTGATGAAAGGAATTTTGATAAATGATTTGAATTTATCTGTGAAAGATCTCTCTAGTGTATTTCAAGGCTCTGTCCTTTGTCTTAGTTTGTTATAGTTGTTGTTTTAATGTTAAAGACTTATTAACACCAAGTATGTTTTTGCATACTTGTTGAAGTTTCAGATTCCATAAAATTGGAAAAAAATAATAATACAAATGGATGACTACAGTGATGAAGCTAATAAGCTAAGACTGTAATGCCAGAGAAACTGAGCAAGATAGAGATTAGAGAATAATTCAATAATTTATTAAATGGGAGATATTTACTGGAACCAAATGGATCCATGGTCCCTATCATCTCAAAGAATTCAGCACTGAATGTCAGATTCAAGATTCTTTTATAGGGTTACAAGAACAATGGCATAATGGGGGGAGGAACCTAGGATGAAGATGACATAATGGAGGCAGGCATAATGAAGGGAGGTACTGGAGAGGCTGCTGATATTCTAATGATGTCTAGAATGGATAAGGTTATTTTAATAATCCTTTATTTAGTCACACATCATTTCAAGTTTTAAAAATTCAAATTACATATACATGTAAACATATAAAATAGTACTAACAAATTCTTTCCAAAAAAAAATTGACCTTTAAGTGAGATGAAAATATTAAGTGTGAGAAATGAGGGTCTATGATACAGATTCTTTGCAAAAGAATCAGCAAACCCAAATAACTGAAGTTTGTGGCAAAAAGGGGGTTTATTACACTAAGAAAGCAACTTTCTTAGCAGGCAAAATCCTGTTAGGATTATTTGCAAAAGTCTGGGAACATAGCCTTTGATTATATTGGATTTTTTGTTGCCCCAAGCCAGGGAGCAAATTGAAGGACTAATTTTCAATCCAATAGAGGGCAGTGATTATGCCCACACCAAGATCTCCAATTGAATAGGAGGAGATTACTATCTGGGAGTTTCTCCTATAAATAGGAAGGTAGGGCTAGGAGGATTTTGATTCTGGATCTTTTCAACCCTTCCCCTCCAAAGATTAGGAGGACAGTTTGTATCATTGATCTCTCAAGCTGTCACCCCAAAATCATTTGGGGCAAAGGAATGAAGGTCTCATCTTCTGTAACTGCTTTAAGCTGATAAGTGTAGAGTTGTCCCTATGTTTAATGGGGGTTCAGGCCAGGAGGGGAAGTGTGAGACCTTCAGATCTCACATCTAGGAGATGTGGAGTGTCCAAGTGAGTTGTCCCATGATTTTTAGACTGTACTAGTAGTTGGAAATTCATAGCTTGAAGCCTAGAAGAAACAAATCTCACAAGTAGATTAAAAAATGGGGTGGCATCCAGGATAGAGAAGGCAACATTTGGGAATTATTTTTTTCCTTGTTCTTATCTCCAATAATGGCCGTGTTACATTATCTGGAATCTACTATTTATATTTAAAAGAAAATGTGCAAATCCTAGAGACAACTTGTTAGCTGTTGAACACTGCAATCCTTATCATTGGTTGAACGATGAGACTTTGTCTTCTGCTGGGTCTCCCCTACCAACTTAATTCTCAAATTCCACCTCTTTTATGAATCTTTCTCTAATTTCCTTCTATACAAGTCTAATAGTGAACTCTCCCTTATTTGAACTACCATTGTGTATTTGTTTCTCTTTCAGAAAATTTTCCTTGATTCCTTATCTATAAAGTCATGGACTTCATTTACTGATATCATGTACTAAAGGCAGTTTAGTTTCAGAAATAACTTCTGGTTTGGAGTCAAGAGACTTGTATTCAAACCTAGATTCTTAATTCCTACTAGCTAGATGATTCTGGGCAAATCAGTTAATCTCTCTTTAGTTTCCTCAACTTTAAGATCTAGATACTTGAACTAAAGTTTTAAAAGTTTTTTTTTTCCTTTTAGGAGAGGGCTTTATAAACCTTAAAATACTATACAAACATAAGTTGTAATTAAGTCAAAATATCATTGCTATATTCTGAACTCCTTGAAGGTAAGAGCCATTATTCCCTTTCTGAATATATATACACAGACACACAAAGAATATTGTATATATAAGGCACTCAATAATTTTATGCATAATGTATCACTTAGTCTATAAATTAATTCATAGTGAGAACAGTCAAGCTAGATAACTCATGTCCAAAAAAAATCAATTCTCTTTTTCTTTAAAATATCATTTTAATATCTTGCTATCCATATACATATTCTTTTGAATATAGAAGAATGTCTTTCCTCCATGAGATCTCTTTGAAAGGAGGAAAAATATTTGTATTTTTATGTATATAGAAAGAGATGAGACAGAGATAGGGCAGAAAGAGACAAAGAGAGAAAGTGAGAGTGAGACAGAGATACTGCAAAGCATTCAATGAAGCAAACATATATTTTCTGGGGAATTTTTAAAATATATATTTCTTACCGTTCAAATAAAGATGTTTTATTCATTTTTATCATTATTTCTCTCTTTGTTGCTTTCATCATTCTCTTCTACCCAGACATCTTACAATATGTGTGATTATAGGCTGAAGTTAGATTTTATACATGCCAAATTTGTGGAGGAATAGTACATCCTATATTCAAACCTATATGATAATTGTCTCAGCCTGGCACTTGCTCTTTTGGCCAGTTTAAAACAATTACCTCAAAAGTGAAATTCTGAGGCTATTTGTGCTTTGCTCCAGACATATAGGCCATTACCACCACTACCACCCCCCAAAAAAACCACAGCAATACAGAAGTAATCACAAAACATCTCTAGGCCCCAAAGCAAAAGACTTTGAAGAGCTGCTGGGGCTCTCCTTTATCAAGTGTGACTTGGAGGCTAAGAAAGAATCTCATACCCACAGATTTCAGGGGCGAAATTTTATAAGCCATTTTGTTTTCCAAAAGGGACTAAAAAAGTGAGCACTTTTTCAATCTAGGCTTCTCTTTTTAACCTGGCAGAGCAGAATTCAACTTTTCTCCTTAAGTGTGTGTGTGTGGTAGTGAGAATGACACAGGGTGTTGGGGGTTGGAAAAGAGTATTTTGAAATAATAATCTGTGAAAGGGAAAGAAATGGGGTGGGGGAAATGAAAAGGGTGGAACCCATCCAGCCTCCCCATCAGCAGAGCAAAAGAGAAATGCTTGATTTAGACAAACACTGGTTTATGTCACTCTGGGGGAGGAGGGATTAGGAAGGGGGGAGATTGTTGCTGCTTTTTTGAGGAAATTGTGGATTGGGAAGCAGGTAGAAAGATCCAACTGGATCCAAATAGAATGCCTCTGAGTCTGCCCAAGCAAAGCCTCCCCTGGCAGGAATGAAATGCTATCTCTCGTTGCTTTTATCTGCAGTTAAGACACAGTTTAAAAGAGCTGAGTGGTTGCCTTTGTGCTAATATCATTTAAGGCAGCGGGTTGAGTGGCAGGTCTGATTCATCTAGGTAGTGAATCTGTCCTGGGTGAGAAGGCTCTTCCAGCTGGAGACAGCTCTGAACTGCATAGGGAAAGTGCAGGTTTCAGGGAGCAATATCTGTGTCAGACTGCCCCCTGCTGACCTTAGAAGGAAATGAAAAGGGGGAAAGAAAGCTTTTTTTCTCCCCAAGACTGTCCACTCTGTTTTCTAACTCAGGGCTTTCCATTTCTGTTTATAAGTCAGAAAGCCTTAACTAGATGCCCTTTGAAAACAATGATCAAGTAATCACCAATCTTTTTCAAGATTCCTGAATTCAGTCACTTTGTGTAAATTTAGGACCAATTTTCTTTGAAGCAAGACCAAGGCTCTTTGTTTCTCATTGAATACTGACAACTTGATGTGAATTTTAATAGTTTAGATACATAGACTTACTGACCAATGTGATTTTGGGGGAAAATATTTTTAAAGACCTTATTTTAGGTGACTCCTAGAGAACAAGAAACAAATATAATGCATAAATGTGAGCATACTTTTTGTCACTAATCCAAAATATATTAGAACCAAGACTAGCAAGAACAATAAAACATCTTATACATAATACTTTAAGATTTGCAAAGCATATTACTTATACTATCTCATTTGAGTCTTAGACTCAGGGTGAAATCAATATTATTGTAATAATCATTTTAACAGATGAAGAAATTAAGGTTCAGAAAAGTTAACTGACTTACTCAAAGTTATATAGTTAATGAGTATTTGAGGTAAGTTTTGAATCTGGACCTTTCTTGGTTTAAAGTCCAGCATTCTATCCATCACATTATACTACTATGGCAAGTAGTCATGTGGGATCAACATACAAAGAGTTGCAGTGAGAGATACTTTTAAATATATTTTTAAATCAATATACATGTTTTATGCTTTATTTCACATTATTCTCTTTTAGGAACTCTGTGATCCAACCAAAATGATCTGCTTGCTGAATTCAGTATAATATTCCATCTTCCTTTTCTATTTTTTTTTGCAAACACCTGGAATGTTCTTCTTCTTCATCCCTGCCTCTTAAAATCCTTAACTTTCTTAAATGTTCAGTTCAATTTTCAATATCCTACAAGGATCCTTTCTGGTTGTTATTACTTTTCCCTTTCTCAAATTATCTTATATTTATATGATTATGTATTTACATGATTGTATCCTTAGGAGGCAGTTTGTGGCACAGGAGATAAAATGCTAGATCTGGAATCAGAACAAGTTGGAATTTTAATTTGGTTTCAGACACTTATTAGCTGTGTGATCCCGAGTAAATCACTTAATTTCCCTTTGACTCAGTTTCTTCATCTGTAACATGGGGATGATCATAATATATAACATAACACTTTTTGTAAGGATGACATTTGTAAATAACACTTAGAACAAAGCCTGGCACATTGTAAGCACTATATAAATTCTTATTCCTTTCCTTCTCTTCCCTTTTAAAAGAGTTTAGTAAAATGCCTGGGACATAGGTGTTCAATAAATTCTTGCTTCCTTACTTCCTCTTTTTAGTAGATTTTGAACTCTTTAAGAGTGGGGGTTTTTTCATTGTGTTTTTGTTACCATCACTACCACCACCACCCCCCACAACTAGTAAAAGAAGCACTTGATAATACTTACTGAATTAGACTGTGATTTTAGTTCTCCATTACACATGAGTATTTCTTAGTATTGTAAAGTCACATGTGTTCTATTGAAGGCTCAAAGCTTCCAGTGGAAAATAAAACTTGGGATGCACAACTTTCCAAAACTTGCTTAGGTAGGACAAATGCCTTGTTCTAGCCTTTGTATAATTTCAGTTATTGATAATGGTTTTATATGACCCTTTACTTTTCACAATAATGCATATATTTTGTCCTTCATTTATGCCTCAGTGACTAAGTTCTTCAGCTCACTAAATGAAGGCATCATATAAAGGCCACAAAGTGATTATCAAAGTCCAGTTGTTTGCATACCTTCACAGACTATAGTGCAAGAGTCTCAGTACTAAGGGTAATACAAATTCAGTAAGCATTTCTTTCCTAGTAAATGAGAATATATATGTACACATATATAGAATATATATATAATATATATACATATATATATACACATATAATTTAGGCCTTTTTTGCTTTTCTTTGGGAGTTTACTTTATGATAAATTGTAATATTTTCTATATTCAATCTATTTCCCCATCAAAGTAATTTGATGTGTTAATTAAATGAAATTCACTTTTATTTTCTTATATTCTTATATAGCTAGAACATCATCCTAGTCAACAAACAGTATTTTTTGTATATCTATGAACACATAACGTTATACATCAGTGTTCAGCAAAATCATTCAAAATAACTCTATCTGTTACTGCTGCAGGTTTCTAATTTTACCCTTTTATAGTGAGTTCATAGAATCATAAGATAATAGAATTGGATTTGGAAGGGATCTGAAGATCAATGAGACAAACTCCTTCACTTTATAGATGAGAGAGTTGAAGTCTCTTGCCCAAGAACACACAGCTAATTAGCAACAAAGCTAAAATTCAAATTTATGTCCTCTGTCTCCAAATCCAGCAATTTTCTACTGCACGACTCAATGCTTCTGAGATCCCCCTAGAATGAAATGGATGTTCTTAGAAAGATGTAGATGCTAAGTCCTTTGCCTGGACAGTCAGAAATAACAATGGGCCAGAGGCCCTTGTTTTTGTTGTTTTTTTTTTCATTTCCCCTGGCAAGGTTTGGGTCCAAAATTAACTTATGCCCTAGCATTTTAACCATATTTCAGTTTAGGAGTAGAGAGCATATAGCTCAAATAAAATATGAAACTATCACAAGGTCATTAATTTAATCTGTTGCTGGATCTAAATTGGCTGAGCATAAACTAACTAGTGATAGCACATGGAAAACTGTTAATAAGGAACCTGCTGTCATGTCCTGGATGGTAGTGATTGGAAAAACGTTAACATTTATCTTTTCTGGGCACTAGGCTCATTATAGGAAAAGGCTACCAATTACTGCAATAAGGTAAATATCACCAAGAGATAAAGATTAACTTTCTAGAAATCAGTCCACATACACACAATAAAGATAGATATAGATAGATAGATAGATAGATAGATAGATAGATAGATAGATAGATAGATAGATAAGATAGATAGAGATATAGCTGATAACTCACTGCAACTAGACTATAATTCCATTGAGTTATGCAGGAAGAATCCATACCTTTTGGAGTATATGTATATTCCCAAATATACTTTGTCCTCTCGACTTTTCTCCTTTTTAACTTTTCTTGGATCAGCATTTTTCTCTAAGCTAGAGATATTTGTAATGTGTTTTTAAAAAATGAATTATCACTATGCACCCTGGTATCATATATTTTAGAAATTGTCGTTGACAAGACTCTCATCTCATGGGAAGGTATTTTATGGACATGGTAACTTTGTAGCATTTTGTTTTGAAGAAATATTAGAGCAAGTGATTAGATGAAAAGAGCAGGAACCAAGCCCTTGTGAGCTCTCAATTTAGCCCTCCCATCAATTGTATTCAAGGTATCAGGTGCAGAGAAAAGCAATTAACTTCTTCCACCTCAATTTTCCTCCCTGTATAAAATGAAAATAAGGTATACCTACCTGACAAAGGTATGTTGTTTATACATGTAAAATATCTTGAACATGAAAAGGGATAACTATATCCCTTCTACACTGAGGCTTTCCTAATCATAGTTTCAATATATCATGTGTCAGCAAAAGAAATCAAATGGGAATTTGGAGGAAGTTTTGTGGAAGTCACAGACAAGAGGCAAAGGCCAAGAGATGACACAGAAAAATTTTAGAAACTGAGAAATGTATAAAAATATATGTATGTAATGCTATATAATATCCCATATATATGTACAATTTTTTAGTTAAAAAGGCAATTTGTGAAAAAAAAACATGAAAGCCATTAGAAGACTCACAAAAGCTACCACATTTTATGTGGATTTTCCATATGTGAAAATGTAAAAGGGATAACTGCATTACTATTGTAAGGACAAGATACACAGGTAGTTTATTAATTCAAATTACTAAATTTAGGTCCTTAACAAGCAATGGCATTAGAAAGAACCTTAGAGATCATCTAGTCCAAGAGTTTCCTACCCTTCTGATTAAGATTACATATACTCCATGAGAGTGATGGTGTAATTGGTACCTTTTGAATGAGAAAGATGATGACAAAAAAAAAAAAACTATTGAGTTTCCATAGACTTTTCAAATCTCATCTCTGACATTTACTATGTAACAATAAGCAAGTCCCTCAACATCTCAGAGCTTCTGTAGTCTCTATAAAATGGTGATAATATTATCTGGCATACCTACCTCATGGCATTGTTGGGGGTCTCAAATGGGGTAATAAACATAAGTTGCTTTACAAACAGCATAAACATTATTATTAACTTAATGCTTGTGATCTCAAAAATTGAATTTCATTAATTTTACTTTAACAATCTTTATTTGACCAATCATAATTGCACATACATGCATTTAAAATAGTAATATATATTCATTCCATCTAAAGAAGGTAAATTTCATTGTTTATTATGCTGAGTTATATTGTACATTTTGTTGGAGCTAAATACAAATAAAAGTGACAGTTCTTACTGTGCATGTAAATTTGTGGATCTCTTAATATAATTCTGCTTATATGGCACAAGAATTAGAAACCACTGATTTAGGCCAACACCGTCATTTTTCAGATGAGAAAATGAAAGTTCAGAGAAGTTAAATGAAGGTTTGTATACTCATATTATTAAGAAACAGATAAAAGGATTCAAACTTAGATTTGTTGCTTCTAAATTCACCCTCTTCCCATTGTATTACCCTATCTCTACACATATATCACATAAGAACTAAAATAAAATGACCACTTTATTATCTCTCAAATAATTCATAATTTCTGGCCTTTCTTCACCTATTGTTCCTTATGCCTATAACATCTTTCTCCAAAATCTCCACCAATCACTGTCTACAAGGCCCAGGTCAAATGCCACTCTATTCCATGTAGCTTTCTGGATAAAATAGGCCTACCTTTGGCTCTTTGTACTATTTTAAGAGCCTTCACATTCTACATTACATTTTACTATTTCTAAATATACATTAGGTATGTTGGTAATTGCCATTCACTTCAACCTATACTATACTGGATAATAAGGTCATGATATGAATGGATTATTTTATTCCTTATCATTTCCCCAATATGGTACCCACCGTGATGCCTGATATAAAATAGAGATCTAATAGACATTAGCTGATTTAAAGTTAGATTTTTATCTTTGAATATTTAATATTTATATTTGGACTTATAAAGGAGGTCTGGATTTAAATTCCAGTTATGCTCCCTAACTACCTACTGAATCACAGAGAAGTCAATTCTCTCTAGATCTTAGTTTTCTCATGTATAAAATGAGTGGGTTGGATTTAAGGATGACCAAGTTTCTTCCTAGCTCTAAATAGTAATAAACCTATTCCACATACATATACAATTCACTTTTTTGTTTTTCAAAAAAATCATTTTAATTTATCATTATTCTGAACTTTAGAAAAGTCAACAAACATAAAATTTCCCCATACAAAGTAAAAAAAGAAAAAGATTGTATGTTAACCTATGAATGTATTAAGTTCATTTTAAAGTATAAAATAAATTCAACACATTAATCTACTCCATATTTATCTTATATGTACTGATTTATGTATGTGTCATCTCCTCTATTAAAGAATGAGCTCTTTATTTGAAATTATGGAAATAAAGTAGTTCAAATGACTGTACCCTTTGATCCACAGATTCCACTGCAAAGCATATGCCCCAAGGAGGTCATTGACAAAAAAAGAAAGGTTCCAATGTACACCAAAACATTTATGTAGTAATAAAGAACTAGAAGCAAAATAGATGCCCATTGATTGGGGAATAACTAAACAAATTATGGAACATGAATGTAATGAAATATTATTCTACTGTAAGAAATAATTAATATAATGATACCAAGGAGCATGGAGCATCTTACATGAATAGATACAAAGTGAGATAAGCAAAACCAGGAAAACATTATACACAATAATTACTACAAAGTAAAATGAAAGAATAAGCACCAGAAAACAATGGAAAATGAATGTTATAAAATTACAAAGAAAAAGCTTGGTCCCAAATTGCAATGAGAAGATAGTTGCTTTCTCCTACTTCTTTGCAGAGATAGAGGTCCATAGATGTGAAACATTCCCTTTCAAGGTCAGATATAGACAATATAGGAAAGTGCTGTGTGTTATTGTCCATGTAGGTTATGTGTGACCACATGGCTCAGTCTACATGTGACTCACAGGAAAGCAAGAATAGTTTCCTAAGAAATGGGGTACAATGTATTGGTCAACCTGCCATCTGGGGGAAGGGGTGGGAGAAGGAGGGGAAAAGTTGGAACAAAAGGTTTTGCAATTGTCAATGCTAAAAAATTACCTATGCATATATCTTGTAAATAAAAAAGAAAGGGATACAAAGAGAGAAATATACTTATCTGCCTTCCCTCAAGTATTGTTACTCTTGGAGAAGTAATTTTTAGACATTAGCTGAGCATTTGATTGCTACCCCTTAGTAGGAAAGGAGTATCCCAAACTATTAATCCTAAAATTGATTGAGTCACACCAAATGTTTATTCCTAAAGGAACCCACATAAAAATACAAAAAAAACGCACACATATTTACTCTAAATTTAAAGAAAACAGAAGTCAAAGAAGTATAAAGATATAACCATATTCAAAAATATAATGCATAAACTGAATGTGCTTTCTCCGTGGGAATGAAGTGGGGAAAAGAGACAGAGAGACAGATATAGAAATGAAGAGACAGAGAGAGAGACACGGACAGATACAGACAGAGATTTCAAGAGGAAATTCCTCAAATTTTCTAATATGTTAAGATTGGCATAGGAATATAATTGAGGATCCAGCTCCTCATGTCAGCTTCTTCCAAAGTTTTTGTCACCCACTCAAAGAAAATCTGTAACCATTTATCTTCTCTCTTCAAGATGAAAGTCAGAAGGCCAAAACTCTCTCTTCTTCCAAGCTCTTGCCAACTCCATGACTCAGGAATGAAGCATCAAGTAATCATGCAAATGAGCTTTGAAACATATGTATACATACATACATATATATATACGTATATATATTATATCTAATATGTTTCTATATGTGTGTCAGTTTTGATGATATTTTCCCTCTTTTCCTCTCTTTTTTTCATTCTAAGAGATGATTCTCTATGAAGAAGAGAGAGTGATGCATAGAGAAATTTAAGAAATGTGAAAACAAAAGATATTAATAAAAACCTATTTTGTAAAAAATAATAATAATAATGTAAGCACCTTAAGAGCTGAGATTATTTTTGCCTTTTCTTTGTGTCCCCAGTAACTATTATAGTGCTTGGAATATACATAATAAGTGCTTAATAAGTATTTGTCAATTGATTGATTGCTCAATCAAGCATAGAGAAAAAAATGATGCGGAACAAAACCAACTTAAAGAAAACTTGGCAAGATACCTACCCAATCAAAATCATCCCAAGGACATTTAAGGATAAAAATAGAAGCAGCATAAAAAAAAGAAAAATGGAAAAGATTTGCAAAATCTATTTTAACTACAAACTTTTCCTCATAAAGAGCAGTGAAATCATTATACTTCTACTCTAACATCTTAGTTTAGTAAGAAGTATAGGCTGAAGAATTCCCTGTGAATGCTGAGTTCCTCTATAAAATCCTATTAATAGATGACGTCATATTTATTACATCAAGCCCACAAACACGTTAGAGCTTAGAAGCTGTAATCATTCAAAGAAATTTGGTCTGTCCATCCAAATAGAAAAAAAATAGATAAAGAATTTCTATTCCCCATAATTCAACATTCATTTGAATGGTCATTATCTGGACCAGAGAGTATCAGTGCATGATGAATTGGGCCCAGAGTTGAACAGGAAGAGATTGGGCTAGATTGCTTTTGGCAAATTACAAAGCTTCATTACTCCCATGAAATCAACAACATATATTTTCAATGTTAACATTATATCAATTCTACTATATGGCAGCAGAACATGAAATACAATTGCCTCCAAAGAACTAAAAATTAATATCACACAGAAAGCAGTGAAGAAGAACATAATGGATTTAAGCAGCTGCGATGATAATAAGAAAATTATAAGATAAACTTTATGATAGGAAGAAAATATGGATTATTTGGTTATATGAAAAGAACAAGTAATTATTAATGCTTATTAATAAGTATTGTTAATTAAGTTTTTCTGGGTGCCATGTTCTATGCTAAATGCTATGAATACAAATAAAAATAAATAAATAGACATATAAAAAAATAGACAGACCCTATCCTCAGTCAGCTTACATTCTAATGGGTGGAAGACCACACATAAAACAAAGCTACTGCTGGTCAAGAACATAGTTAAAAAAAAAAAAAGTCTCTAGCTAGATTGCTGGATGGAGAAAAATGAACAATAAAAAATAGAGTACTCTATGGTACATTCAGAATGACACAATGATTTGGATAAACACTCTGTGGTGAAATTTTGGGAGGGCATAGAGAAGTCACTCACCATAGACATGTGTACATAGACTGTGATCTGAATCCGTGGATAATACTTTCAAAGTAAGCATATCCCAGATCCATTTGAGTAAAAACTGAAAATTTTTTCTATATTTCAGAATAGCTCATCTTCTGAATGTAGGCAGAGACTAATTGATGCCAAGAGACTGTCATGCTTGCTTTTCAGAACTATAACTAAATGGCTTTGACCAGAGTGCTGAAACCCATAGAACCTTAACAACATTTTTACCCTTACAATGCAACATCTAGCAACATACAATTAGCTAAGTTTCATATATAGTTAGCAAGAATCATCGGCTTTAATATCAAACTTCTACATAGCTTCCCCTATTCATCAGCTCCCTTGCTCAATCCCTGATGAGCTCTGGACCCAAGTAACCTCAGTATATCGTCTCTTTCTTCCAACTATCTGCAAAACTAAATTTATCTGAAAGGATAAATTGAAGGGGGATTTTGTGCCATTTGCCCCAGTTTCATTTTGTGAATCTTTTCCTGAGCATTAAAAGTGCTCATTATTGCTCTTGTGCTTTGATATGCTTCTAGAACTTCCAGGATCGATTATTTTCTTACCACAGGTGCTCTCAGATATTCCTTGGTAATGATAATTTACATTCACATAGCACTTTACAAAATGACTTACATACAACATCCCATTTGACCCGCACAGCAACCTTATGAAGGGGATGCTATTGTTATCCACCTTTTTAAAGAGGGAATTGAGGCTAACAGAAAGCAACCTCAAGGTTTTCTGACCTCAAGTCCAGCTTCCCACCTACTTTACTACACTGCTTCCTTCCATTGATGCAAATTGCTATCCCTTTAGAACTTAGTAGGCTTGAATAGTTTTGTCTGAACAAAAATCAATTCCCCTGTGGTCATCCTGGTGATGATCCCTCAGGACACAGCTTAGGTGGTTCAAGTACAATATATATTCAAACCATTGCAGGCCTTTCCAAATTGGAAGGACCCATCCAAACTTGAATTCTGCTAGCATTGTCTTAAGCATTGAGGTTCATCTCTACATTATGAGATTATAGAGAAATATTCATGGAGGGTATTATACAAGACAGGCCAAAATTGCTCTTGCTATTTGCCTTGGCTACACTAGGACAAAACTGACAGAAAATTTTCTATAATCTTGCTTAACCAAAGGTAAGAGCTCATGTAAAGAGAATTCAAATCAATGAATATTTTTATTTAAATGTTTATAGGTGCTTTATTTAAAGCACTTCTGAAGCGCTAGGCTCTAGGATTACAAAGAAAAGCAAAGAGGCCTTGCCTTCATGGAACTTACATTCTACCAGGGGAAAGAAAAGAGAGAAGAATAAGCATTTATTAAGCATATGTTCATAGGAATTATATCATTTGACAGTGTATACACAGGTAAGTAACTGCAAGTCAATTTACATAGGAAAAGGATATAAACAACTTGCAACACTAGGGAAAGCTTCACAGAAAATAGTGGTTGTGTGTATGTGATTTCAGGGAACAGATTTGTTTAGTTGGAATTATTTCAGCAATGACACTAAAAGGGGGAATGAATGAGCTTCATATAGTTGTCAAGGATTTGAAAGAATATTTATTTTTAAAAATATTTATTGAGAAACAAAACCAAACACTCCTCCATAAGAAACAGGTTAAAAAAAATAGCTAATGAATAAATTATTAATATATTTAATTTGCTTAATCAAAGCTAAGTATATATTTAACCAGGGCAGGACCTTTAGGGCTTTATCTCAGGGTATTTGTGTTCCTTCATCAGACAGAAACAATTGAGTTTAGTATCTGGTTGACAAGAAAATTTATTGCAATAGGAAACTACTGATCTATAGCAACATTTCAATTTAATTTCTTCCTGATTTAGGACCCTGTACTCAAGACTCACCCCCAACAATTAAAAGCAAATCTGTCTCTACCATCAGAAAGCTTACATTCTATTGAGGAAACAATATATAGATAAGAATGTAAGCTCTTTTTTGTATATATCCTGTGCATGTGTAACAGCACCTGTTAGATATATATAAAAAGTACATGCAAAATGTATACAAAATAAATATAAGATAATTTGGAGGAAGAACAAGGACAGCACCTGTTAGATATATATAAAAAGTATGTGCAAGATGTATACAAAATAAATACAAGATAATTTGGAGGAAGAACAAGAAAAGAGATGTAATTCTGTTTCCTAAAAAGTTTTACATATCACTTCCTGCTTCATTTTTAATATAGGAAAATAATTCCAATTCAATAACTAACCAGAGTGACTCCAAGAGAGATGGATTATGAGTTTGTTCTCAAGATTTCTTTGACATTATAGATGTGTTCAGTGGGACATAACACAGTACTCTTTTGATTTACTATAATATGTCTATTGTCAATAGGTCCATCACTTCCCTTTATTTGTGGTGATTATGTTAATTTCTGAAGACAGGCAAGAGTGAGAAATCGAGGAGATACAAGCAGTTGTCCCAAAATTTGAATCTGCAGAGGTCTCAGTTTCTACCTGGGAGTGGAAGAAATACCACAGAATCTGATTCTGCTTGGCTCTGGGAGGGATATTGTTTTTTAATAGAGAAAAGGGGAGAAGGATAAAGCCAAAATCTAATTTTGAAAAATAGGGATTAAAGGTTCCATTATTCATGCTGTTTTCACTGTATATATTGAGTTAACAACATGTGATTTTACTGGATGAAAATTTGGGCCTCATGCAAGGAGAGCATGGGACAGATAAATCCCCACTGAGACTGTAATGAATGTAGGTTAGTGTCTCATAAGGTGTGAGGCTGTAAACAGTTTTAAGTTTTGAGCTGGTATAATAAGTAGAGATTGTTCTTGGACTTACTGGGGAGTACAGATAGTTGCTGCCACAGGAAAAGCAACGCCCCCTGAGGTGGAGTGGCACAGAGAGGCCTTCCTGCTTATCCTGTTGTAATGTGTGAATTGTTGGGCTCCAGAGTGTGGGCTCCCAGTAGGGGGGGCTTTAAGGCATGCTTTCTTGGAGTTGGCTTCCTCCCTCCTTCCTTTTATTTTCTTACTTATCTGCTCTTCCTACATATAGTTCTGCCACAATTTGTGAAGATGGTATTTCCTTTCTCTCTTTTCTCTTCCTGGGGTATAGAACTAGTAAGGTAGGGGGAAATTGAGGGCTTATCCAGTTGTATAAAGACAAACCCAACCAATTTAAGTTTGAGTCAATCTCTTTTGATGGGACAAAGAGAAAAGTAAAATTATAAATTCAGCCTATGAGCCCTAGAGATTTGAGGTATCAGTAAGGTTAGAAGCTAGGAAGAAATCAATTAAAAGAAAAGAATGGTAGCATATTCATCCAAATCTCATAATGTCACCAACTGCCTAGGGAAGTCAGGAAGTTAATCGCCAAACAATTCAAGGCCTGGTCTTTACATAAAAGAAGAGGGAGGAAAAGAACTTGTATCATTCAAGTCTTCTCACATTACCTTTATACACATTAATCCCCTCATAAATGAGCTGTTGTCTTTATTGAATAGCTACAAACATTCTAGATGAACTTATATTTCTATCATAAACTAACTTATAGGTCCATATTATGACTTTTTCCCCCTGCTTCTTTTGAATAAACTGGAGAGGCCAGAGGAAAGCTGGATTCAGTCTATGATACATAAGTGGACTTGCTTATACTAAGTTCATCAGATGCTGACTAAGGTCCTTTCCAACTCTACCTTTTGTGTTCTAAGCTATTCTGATCAGAATCTGTTCCACAAGAATAGGGATCCACCAAACAAGCAATGTATCGTGAGATATATAATTATCTTATAAAAGAATTGTTCTGCCTGGGAATAATTGCCTGATTAATCAGTGACCACAAGAATTCTTCTTCTGTTTCCCACCCCAACCACTTGGAATTTCTCTCCTCCTCTCTGTCTGCTGCTATCTAGAATAACATTCTTACCCTTACTTTGTCCCATTGCTCACTTGACATCAGGATAGGTCCAAGACAGAATCTGCACTAGTGGGTTGGCCCAGTAGTAAGATACAGTAAGGGGCACACTGTCTAGGAGAGGAAGGTTAAATATAATTGCATAACCTATAAGCTCCTACCCCACCACTATTTCTGTTTACAACACACCCCAACCTTCAATTCAACTCCACCACCACATCCCCTGTCTTTCTATTCTTCACCCTTCATAGTATCTTAATACAGTTCATGAAAGGACATGTCCTGAACAGTCAAGACTACCTTCTGAATTGTAGATGAATTTTTGGATTTGGATTTGAATTTGAATTATAGGACCCACATATAAACATTGTGTGTGACAGACAGAAGACAGATGAGAGAGAGAGAGAGAGAGAGAGAAAGAAAGAAAGAAAGAAAGAAAGAAAGAAAGAAAGAAAGAAAGAAAGAAAGAAAGAAAGAAAAAAAGAAAGAAAGAAAGAAAGAAAGAAAGAAAGAAAGAAAGAAAGAAAGAAAGAAAGAAAGAAAGAAAGAAAGAAAGAAAGAAAGAAAGAAAGAAAGAAAGAAAGAAAGAAAGAAAGAAAGAAAGAAAGAAAGAAAGAAAGAAAGAAAGGAAGGAAGGAAGGAAGGAAGGAAGGAAGGAAGGAAGGAAGGAAGGAAGGAAGGAAGGAAGGAAGGAAGGAAGGAAGGAAGGAAGGAAGGAAGGAAGGAAGAGAAAGTATGTGAAGGAAGTAACTTTTCTTTATACTCTAGGAGTGCCCACTAATGAGGAGAAATTGAGGCTCTAAGCCGAGATGGATCAGCTGTTTTTCTGGTGGTGTGAATACTTCCTTCCCCAAAGTAACCAAGGGCAGGTCCAGGTAGCAAATGAATTTGCTATCAATGCTGTATCAAAACAAAGTCTTTATTGATAGTAAAGGGATAGACAGGCATTAGGCCTCCAGAAAGGCCAAACTGGCTGGCAAAGGCCGGGACACTAGAACAAGTTGGCGGGCACAAGGCAAGGATAAACCGAGTGTGAGGATTACATTTTTAGAAATTCCTTTTATACATAACCAGGGTCATAAAACAAAGTTTGTATAGAGATGTTATCCAAGAGGTTCTGGAGAGATTTGTAAATAAGACAAGAATTTCTAAAATTCTATAATTATTTGTCTCAAGTTATCTCCTTTAACTTCTCCCAAGACAGGAATTTCCTGCTGGTTATTTGTATCTTGGGCTATCTCATTTTGACGTTATCACCCACTACTTTACATGGAAAATCCTTCATGCAAATTTACTTCAAAAAAAAAAAATGTATGAGACTGCAATCCTATCCCACAATGGGCCAAAAAGGAGAGAAACCTTGGTTGGAAGTGAAAAGAAAATATCAATGAGAAGAGAAGATAGACCAATCCCTGGGAATTTCAGAATAAAAGAAAGGGGATTGACCATGGAGCTGTCCCAGAATAGAGAAGTATACAACCCTCCACCAAAGTTTTCTATTGAACATGATATGTGGCTCTGGTGTCCTCTATCTTGGGGGGTCTTTTTGATAACTATATTTCAATATAATTAGTTTCCTTTTTAATCTTATGTATTCTATTTTATGTATTTCAAAATGTTTTTTTTCTGAAGAGACCTATCATAAGTTTCAATAGACAACCAAACACTTTTGTTGCAAGAAAAAAGTTGAGAATCCTGGATTTAGCTCCTCTAATCTTCCCCATTGATCCACAACCCAAAAAAAGTTTAAAAGAAGCATTATTTAGGATGTGGGAGAGTTTCCCCTACTCTCCCATTGCCTAGCAACTAGAAGAGGAGTACCAATCTCATCACATGAGACTGAGAGCAGGAAAGATACTTCTTAGAGTACTAAGTGGGAACTCTGAATAATTTTACCTCAGAAACATCATTATATATGTTTATTGGGAAAGATAATATGACTAATTCCCTACTATGCTTCAGGTAAATTATAAATAAAATAAGTTTTTATAGGCTAGCCTAGGAACTTAATTACCAAATGGAAAAATGTTTCTAAGTTCCATACCACAAAAACACAGTCTATTCCTAGATTGGGGATTGTCTGTTTTCAGGATATCCCCATAGCATATTGACAATTTTTATCCTATTCTGATAAATTGTCATACACAAAAGGCCAAGAAAGCTAAATTATATGTCAGTTTGTTTTTAAGTTATAAACGGTTCTAAATGGGGGTATCTGAGAAATGTTTCATTTGAAGAAGCCCCAACTATGATCATATGTCTGCTCTAGCACCTCAGCCACAAGAGCCAACTATTAGTCTGGATTTTTTCTTTCAGAAAAAGTCTTCATAGTCTAAATCTTACAGATGGATAAAGAAGACCATATTTTTCTAAATTACAATGCCATTTTTACTGGTGCTTTTTTAACTGACAATTTTTTTTTATTTCCCTTTACTGTCAATCCATAAATTTCCTGTTTGGCAACTCAGTCTAGACATTCACTTAATTATGCAACCTGAATCAAAATCTTGCCTTTCTATCTGTCATTTGACCTCACAGAGATTCTGGGGCCTGACGAAAAGACACTTTTTTTTCCCTCAGGGACAATCAGGTTGAATGTTGTTTCTTGTCTACCAAAGATCTTTCTTTTTTACTAGATGTGCACATGAATTCACTTTTATTGAATATTTCACAGAATCTTATAGTTGAAAAAGACCTCAGTGGTCATCTAATATAACCTATATCTCCAAAGTATTCCCTCTACAGCATAATCTGAAAATGGACATCCAGTGTTTACTGAAAACTTCCAATAAGTGGTAACCCCTGCTTCCTATGGAAATCCATTCTACTTTTGGATATCTCTAATCATGTGGAAGTTTAGTTTACCTCTTTGCTGCTTCTATCCAGTGCTCCCAGTTCTGCCATTTTGAAGCAAGTTGAACAAACCTAATCCATCCTCCACAAAATAGCCCTTCAAATACATGAAGATAGTTGGTCTTATCTCTCCTAAAGCTTTTCCTTTCCAAATCCCAAAATTCCTGGTTTCTCCAAACAATCCCTACCTAGCATGAACTTAAGGCTATTGCTATTTTTGTTGCTCTTTTCTACATGCTCACCCTCCCAAAATTTGATGCTTAAACTGAACACAGTATTCCAGAAACAATCTGACAAGGATAGAAGATATCAGATATATCATCCCTTTTTTTTTTACTGGAAATCATACTTCATTTAATGAAATACAAAATTGAATGTTTTTTAAGACAACTAAAATCACAATGTTGACTCATACTATATTTATGATCCACAAAAATGCTAAGATCTTCTTCAAACCAAGAGTTAATTAGATATCTAACTCTAGGGGGCAGCTAGGTGGCATCTAGGTGGCACAGTGGATAGAGCACCAGCCCTGAATTCAGGAGGACCCGAGTTCGAATCTGATCTCAGACACTTAACACTTCCTAGCTGTGTGACCCTGGGCAAGTCACTTAACCGCAGCCTCAGAATTTAAAAAAAAAAAAAAAAAGATATCTAACTCTACCTTTCTCATCTTAATTTGTAAAGTAGACTTTTGACCAGTGTGAACTTTTATATTTATTTCTGTTAAATTTCATTTTATTAGATCAAACCCAATGATTTTACATGTCAAAATATTTTTTATCCTGTCTCTATCATCCAGCGTGTTAACAATCTCTCCTAATTTTGTCTCTTCTGAAAATTCAATCAGGAATCCAGTTAAGTCTTATAGGAGCCATTGCTAAAAAATATTAACCAGTCCAAGGCCAATCATATAAATCCCTAAACATGCTACTGAAGACTTTCTACCAATTTGGTTTTGAACCATTAGAGACTTTTCTTTGGGTCCAGTCATGTAGTCTGGGCCAGTTTCATTTCTAGACATCAAATCACTAATAGCTATTTATTTGCTAATTAAATAGTGAGATGGTTACTATAGCAAATGGAAATTACTTCATGAGACCACAGATTTACAATCCGAAAGAGGTTCTTAATTTGCATTCATGAACTTATCTCTTAAATATTTTGATAATTGTTTTTCAATATAATTGTTTTCTTTAGAGCTTTAAGTATTAAAAAACATTATTCAGAGAAGGAGTTAAACTATAGGTTTTACCAGAATGTCAAATGAAACAAAGATATAGAAAAGAGGCAAAAGGGATCTCTGGTCAAAAAAGATCTTAAAGGTGATCAAATTTAACACCATTATTTTTAAAGATAAGAAGGCTGAAGTACAGAGAAGTTAGATGACTTCTCCTAGCAAACATAGGAAATAAGATTCTAACTCAGGTCTTCCTAACTCCAGGTCCAAGAGTACACAGCTCTCAAATAGTTTTCATTCATCTTAGTTCTCTCATCTTCTGTCTCAGTTCCTATGTACAATCTGTATAAACCCAACTCTTATGCACAACCCTTTCCACAGTTCCTACCATGTGGTCATGGCATCACAATAGCTTGCATATATCACTTATGATTCTATCCTGTTCACAAAACATACCACCTGTCGTACAGGACCACAAAAGCACCACAAGAGGTCTGCAGATGGGAGGAAATAGTAACCTAAGAGTACTATGAGAGTTCATTGGCCTTTCTGATCAGAATAGGGACACATGCATTATTCATCCAATATTAAGTTAAATCAATGATTATTCATACAAAAGGGCAATGCCAGTGTTCTTGATATTTGATACTGACTTACACAATCCAGCAGTCAATAAAACTGAGGGAAAAGAGAGGAGTCAAGCAGATGCCTTGTTCTGGCAAGACAGAATAATTGTGAAGGTTTGGAGATGTCTGCCCTTCTATGGATATATATTACCTATTGCTAAAAGAAAGCATGAGCTATGTGTGTTCCTTTAAAACAAACCATGCAACTGTAGACTTGTTGCCACACTGTTTCAAAGTCTTATACAGTTCATTAAATGGGAAGTGACTTGTGATGACTTTTTCTTCAAACTCATTAGAAACTGTATACTTATCAGAGTTTTCTGAAACTCTTTTCTTGAAAAGATAATAGAGGGTACTATGTAACAGAGGCTGAGCTACTTATAACCAATTGACACTGTATCACAACTGACTGCAACCAAACCATATTACAATTGTAGGTTGTTATTATTGTTGGTATATTTTTTCAACCATCTGCTTTATTTACTGGTTCCGTAGTTCAATGACAAATAAACACAGCCTTGGCAGCAATTGGAGGTCATAAATAGAGAGACTAAGGTTGACTAAGAAATCTCTTTGGAAAGAATGTAGTATTAGAGGCTGATAAAGCAGAACAAGTGATCTACCAGTCATTCCAACAACCTGGGGCTAATGCCACAATTCCTATATCTGGAGAATTTCCATTAATAACACAAAATATTAAATAAGACTTTTTAAAAACAGGAAAGTATTAATATTTTCAGTGAAGAAACTACTTCCCCTTCAGTCTCAGTAGGTTTATTGTCCTAACTGCAACATCCCTGGTGCCTAGCAAAATATTTTGCATATAGATTACATGCTCCTGAAGAGTGGAAATTGTCCTTTGCCTTTCTTTATAGCTCTTGAACTTAGCACAGTGCCTGGGACAGAATAGATTTTTAATAAATAATCATTGATTTAACTTAGCAAATGCTTAATAAAAGCTTGATGACTTGAATACTACCTGTCCTGCAAATGTGTCAAACCAAATAAGTTTGTTTTTTTTTTTTTAAGTGAAGAAGTCTAAATATCCCAAGCAATAGCTAAACTAAATTGGAATTCAATCCCTGGAAGAAAGTCTATAGCGTATTTGAATGACATTCGGGATGTTTTCAAATCTGCAGCTGGACCCTTCAAACAGTACTCTTTTTTTTTTCCCCCTGAGGCTGCAGTTAAGTGATTTGCCCAGGGTCACACAGCTAGAAAGTGTTAAGTGTCTGAGACCATATTTGAACTCGGGTTCTCCTGAATTCAAGGCTGGTGCTCTATCCACTGCACCACCTAGCTGTCCCATGTATTTTTATATTAGCTAAAGGAAGGGAGAATATTTATAAGGCAGGCTTAGTCATCATCAATGTGGAGCGAGATTGGATGATTGTAGCATGCCACTTTATACATGCAGATAGATAAATAAATAGAAATGCCAGACTCTGAGAAAAACTTTAGTTTTCTCATCAAGGGAGATACTTCAAAAAGAGGGAAATGTATCCAAAAACCGTTAGAAGAAAAGTAACACAAAGGATGGTCTATTCCACAACTAGTGATTTTTTTTAATATCTCACTCTTCTGAAAAAAAGTGAATGATGCAATTTACCTTAATTAGAGGTATAACATAACTTCATTAAGGCATGAATTAAATGTGGCCACTATAGAATAGGCTAGTTTGCAATCAAAAGTTCCCAAATGGGTAAAATATAATCAATAATCTACTGAATTTTGGACTCGCATGCTCCTTTAATTTAAAATGGAGAAAAAACTTACTAGGACTCTTTTTCCAATGTCTATTCTAACCATAAACAAAGTACAAGCCATAAAAATAAAAGAAAATATCTGATTGGAGTAAAATATCAAGGTAAATATAAGAAAATCATGTATCACCATGATTCTCTACTCAATGCATACATTAAGTGCAATTTTCCATAGTCACAAGCCAGTGAGCAAAAGGAAAATTCCCAGAAAATTCATGCTCACACTGAGGATGAATTTTGGTTTCAATATATAGTTCAGAATGTTTTTTCCTGCTTAAGTTCTTACAGATCCATCTACCAACAGCAGCTGATGACTTTTGACTGTTGTTTAATGGATGAATCAATGAACTAAAAGAATTTATTGAGCTCTTACTAATAAGTGCTAGAGATATAAGTACCCTAAAAATGACAATTTCTGATGCTAAGGAGCTGTATTATAATAGGGAGAAACAACATATATATATATATATATATATATATATATATATATATATATATATATATATATATGGGAACAGTGAATAAGGGAGGGAAATTTTGATCTGGAGAATCACAGAAGTGGTGAATTGATCCATAGGACAAATGATTAACATGTCTATTCATAAAACAATAATAGCATTGATTGAAAATCTGTGCTCAGAGTAGAAGTTGTAAAGAGGAGAGAGGTTATTTGCATAACAGGAAGATAAATGGAGATGAAGGTGAAAGAAGCATAGGAGGATGAGTAGAGCTGGCCAATCAGATCAGCACAACCCCAGAGGAGGAGCTGTTGGCTCTGATTATGCAGCTACTCAACATAACCTCTAAAGCAGGGCTTTTTAAACTTTTTCCATTTGTGACCCCTTTTCACCAGAGAAACTTTTACATGACCCTGGATATATCGACATACAAAATATGTAAACAAAGTCAAACATTTACTGTTAATAAACCATAATTTCACAACCCCTATATTCAATTCCTTATATGGGATCAAGACCTACAGTTTAAGAAACGTTGCTCTAAAGTGTCATTCTCAACTATTATTCTTCAGCTCTAAAGCTGCTGGATCATTTCTTCTCCTCCATGTTGCTGCTTTGGAGAAGCATCATCATCTTCTTAGAATGAGATTTTCCTAGTCAACATAACTCAGGGCTAATCAACTAATTCTCATCTCTACATTTAGTTATTCTCATAGTTCCATCTCCACAGGAGTTCCAAAGGGTTATGTAAGTAACTAAGTTTTCAGAATTACCCTTCTCAGTGAAAGGATCCCATTCATTACTTTTGAATGAATTAATGTGACTAAATTCCATTCCCTTGTCTGCCATCCTGATGTGCAGTCAAAATACCCATATACACTGCCATCACCTCCAGTAAAGTCCTTCTGGGATTAAATACAGGAATCCTCTTCCATTGCCTCATTTCTATTCCCATCACCTCTTTTCTCATTCCAGGAAACTTGCAATGAAAATTTTCTTAAAGCTTCAATAAATTTCAAGAAAGCACCAAAAATATTGACTAGGGAGAGCCTCAAGCTAATATCATCTACTGGAAAAGGCCTTGCACACCTTACACATAATTCATCTTAGGCAAAGTTGAAGTCTATTTCTTTTTATACTATCCTTAATGGTCTGGTCTCACTGTTCCCTCCCTTCCCCAAGCTACTTTATCTTCCTCAACTCTCCCCAGTACACTGTATTCTCTGGACTTTTATCCTATCCCAATCCAGTATTCCACCCCAATCTGTCTCAAGCAAAAGTTTTTTCTGCTCTCTCTCTACCCTCCCCTCCAATGTATTCAATTCACTCTTGATTTTCACATTCAAATTAGATTCTGCTAAAAGCACATTAAAACAGTCTTGGTCCTTCACTACAAAGCGAACTTCACAACAACAAATTTTAAAAGGATCTTTCTTTTTTCTTACTTTTTTAATCCTTTAATTATTATGTTTTTAAGTTTCTTTATCATTATGCATTTAATAGTCATCAGTAAATATAAACATTTCTATACCTAAAGAAAAACAAAAAGGAAAATTGTATATGAAATCATCAAGTTGGGTTTTTAACATATCCAGGATGTTACAAAAGCCTTAGTACTGTTTTTAAACTAAGAAAGCTCCAAAACAGTTTCTCCCCACTCTAGTCCATCCTCCTTCCAACTTACAAAGTGATCTTTCTGACATGCAAGTCTTATCATATTACCTATTCCCTACTCAATGAATTCCAAGGGTTCTCTATTAACTCCAGTATGAAATATAAAATTTTCTGTTTGCTTTTTACAGCCTTTCATAACCTTATTCATCTCTACATTTCCTTATACTTTGATTTTCTCTAAAAGTATAATATACTAATACTGGTCTTCTTACTATTCCTCAACACAAATGTATCTCTTATCTCTGTATCTTTTAAGTAGATGTTTCTCATGCCTGAAAGGCTCTCCCTCATCATATCTGCTTTCTGGCATCCTTTAAGGCAGCTCAGATCTGACCTTCTAAAATCTTTCTTTATTTCCCAACCCCTCACTACCACTATTTTCCTTTCCCTCTTGTATCTTTCTTTTACATATATATGTACAAAGTTGCTTTTATGTTGTCTTCCCAAATTGAATTATGAACTCCTTCAGAGACCTGTTTTTGCCTGTATTCACAGTGGTTAACATAATGCCTTATAAATAATAAGCCCTTACTTATGGAGTAAACAGGGTTTTCATGGAGGACTATTGCATCTGGTGTGAGGGACTGCTAAAACTTTTCAGACCTGCTCATCCAATTTTTCTGTCTACCTGGCATTCAGTTCTAACCTGTGTCTCCAAAAAACTGTAGTATGTGCTATGGCCATACCTCAGTAAACTATCTTAACTAATGTGGTTAAACCATATGGAAGGTAAGGGACATTGATGTATTGAGAGTCTACCGCAAACATGTAAAGACTTTCAAGGGAAGATAAAAACAATCTGTTTCAACAATCATGTAGTTCATTAAAGCAGATATTATGGAGCACTTAGAGTTTGGTCCAACATCAAAGACATCAACATCATCCATTGCATCCTGAATCATTGCAAGTTGTCTTGACTTTTATCTTGCCACTAGATTTGGATGACTTTAGAAGAGAAAATGAGGCTGACAATTTTGTACAAATCTACCTCATCTAAATCTAATAGTCATATGAGTCAAGACAGGGCTCTTTGATGTTATTTGTCCTCATTGAAAATGAAAGTCAAAAGTTAACCCTTACCAAATGATCATTGAGTGACTGATTCCACCACAGGATATGAGTTCTTCTATCTTCTTGTTTAGAATTGATTTTTTTGCCAAAAAATATCAAGTCCTACTGAACTTCCAGGTGAAATTATTATAATTGAAATATTTTTTGAATTAATTTGAAATTAATTTAATAAATAGTCATATCTATCATTGAAAAGCTGAATTTTGATTTTGACACATCATTATCTTGAAGCTGGAGAGAGAAAAGCAAATTATTTAAGAGAATGACAAAGTAAGGAAATCATGGAGCTTGAATTCATTTTGTACATAGGACAAGAAAGCTTTTCTTCTGGTTACTTTTCAGTTTGAGGGTTCTGAAGAGATTTGGGTGACTGCTATGAAGTGTGGTGGTAACACCCTTCCAGTTCTCAAAGACCATAAACCTATTATCACAACCAGTATATATCTTGGTATCTTCTCTGGGAATTTTAAAGATGCTTGCAGCATTATTTGGTAGCAGAGATCATACTTTCCTCTAAGTGAAAGGTTTACCTGATGAAAAATGAGAGAAATATTGAGGGGAAAAAAAAGAAAAGCTTGTTGTGTTAACATGAAAGTATTCACTATGTGTTGACCTATGAACCTCACAAGCAAGAAAAATCTTGAATTTAGTCTCTCTAACTTGAAAAAATGAATAATTTCTCCCTTTCTCAACATAAGACAATAGCATTATATATTTAAATCTGGAAGAGATTTTAGTACAACCTCCATGTTTTACATATGCATGGTATT
Source organism: Sminthopsis crassicaudata (assembly GCF_048593235.1). Lineage (NCBI taxonomy): Eukaryota > Metazoa > Chordata > Mammalia > Dasyuromorphia > Dasyuridae > Sminthopsis > Sminthopsis crassicaudata. The sequence goes on along the minus strand of NC_133620.1, from coordinate 207,967,204 downwards.
GTTACAATCTCTAAGTTATCGCCTAATTCCCTCTTGAATTTGTCTTCAAAGAAAAGTTACCACTACTACTCTCAGGAATAATCCTGAGAGGTTAGATTTTTTAACTCATGAGCTCCCACTTCTATGTGCTCTCTTTAGTATAAAACACTTCTTTTACACCAGGAATATGCTTCTCCTTTGTCCACACAAGTTTCCTGAGTAGAGTAGGTTCAAATTTAAAGTACAATTGTAAAGCAACTACCTACAGAGAACATGTATGGCCAGGAGGGATCTCATGTCTTTTTCTGGAAGATCTTTTCTCCTTTTATCAAGTCTTCATAAAAATTCTACTTAGGTATAGGTACCAATGGATTCTGAGAATTGGTGTCTTTTCTAGAATCCCTATATGGCATTTCACTCTATCACAAGAAGTTTCATGGGGGCAGCTAAATGGCATAGTGGATAGAGCACTGGCCCTGAAGTCAAGAGGACCTGAGTTCAAATCCAGCCTCAGACACTTCACACTTCATAGCTGTGTGGCCCTGGGCAAGTCACTTAACCCCAATTGCCTCAGCAAAAAAAAAAAAAAAAAGTTTCATGACCCCTGAAGCTACTTCAGACTCCAGTGATTGTCTTTCCATAACCATATACAGATGCATCCTCTGTCATCAGTTACTACTTCTTTCGCAATCACCAGTATCAACTATAATTAGTGATAAGACCTCTACTTCTGGATGGAACTTCAGGATCTCTCATACTCACAAGATTAGCCTCTAGACAATTCTCTCTCAGATACTCAATTACGTAAGAAACTAAAACTGCTTCCCTACCCAACATTCAAGAAGCAGTCCTTGCCTCACTCACTGAAAAAAAGGTGAGAGAAAAAAAAAAAAAAAAAAAAAAGATTGAGACAGACAAGTTGTCTGTTTTGTATGTATATTCAATTTTGACCCTAGACCTCCTGAAACATCAGTTCTTCTGGCTCAGTAGCCAATAAGAAGTTCTTTCAATTTGGTTACATAGATCGTAAGCATCAGAGCTGCAATTTAAACCCAGGTTCTCTGATTCCAAATCTTATTCTATTTTATTTCATAGTTCCAAAGTGAAGGGATCATGGTTGCCCATGATCCATGTTTTCTTCTAAAATTTTTCTCACTGTGAAAGCTCAGCATAGGCAGATGATGTGTTTACCTGCTAGATCCATTGCACTCATCCAGATTTATTGCAGCTAGAAACTACTTTGAAAATCTAAATCACAGCACAGTCAGTTTTGTATACAGGGGACCTTGAGGGAGAAAAGTAAAGGAGGTAAATTGAACTATCTGGAGTAATTTAACCAGACACAGAAAATCCCACTCATGCTATTGTTTAGGAAAGAAGGTTTACCTATAGAAGAAGTATCTCAGAGAATTGTGATATAGGGGAAAGATTCCTGAATTTGGAGTCAGAGAAGCTAGGTTACAATTATGGCTCTGTGTTTATTACCTCCACTAAACTACCTGAGCCTCATTTTTCTCATCTGTGAAATAAAAGGATGTGACTAGATTATTCTAAAAATCCCTTTCAAAGGGCAGCTAGATGGCACAGTAAATAGGGAACCAGCTCTGGAGTCAGCAGGACTTGAGTTCAAATCCAGATATTTCCAAACTCTATGACCTTGTATTGACTGTCTGGCTGGCTGGGTAAGCTTCTCCTGTCTCTTAACCCCAATTGCCTTGTTTAAAAATAAAAGTCCCTTTCATCTTTAAATCCTGTGCTATATATCATGTGAATTTGGCTAAGTCACTTTATCTTTCTGGGTCACAGTTTCCTAATCTGTAAAATGGAGAGATTGAAGTTAATAATCTATAAAGTTCCTTTCAGCTCCAAATTTATGAGCCTGTGAAATTCCACAGATAATAAAAAACTTCATTTTAGCCAAAGTTTTTACCAAAATGGATGCCTTCACAGAATCTGACTGATTCTGGTTTCACTTCTGGTATCTATTTCCTCCTTTCTGATAAAAATGTTACTGAAGAATGAAAGAAAGCTAAGAAAGAGAAGCCCTGTAGTCAAGAGGACCTGAGTTCAAATATAATCTTAGATTTTTATTAGCTGTGTGACCCTAAATGAGTCATGTATTCCCATTACAAAAAAATAACTCACAACTCCTGAATTCTGCAACATATCCAACAAGGGACACAATCTAGCTAAGTAATACATCCCACTTTCAAGTAGCTCTATTCCTTAGGAACTTTACTAGGAAGTTCAAAATTCTTGTGAAGTTTTTTCCTCACAACCAGCCTAAATCTATGTTTCTACCATCTCCACCCATTGTTCCTAAAGCAATATGAAGAATTATTCTTATTCATTTTAGCCAAGTATGCAGCTCACTCTAATGTGATATAACTGTAAAGAAGTCACACTAAAAACCAAACACACACACACACACACACACACACACACACACACACACACACACACACACAAACACACACGCATGTACACATCTCTTTCCCTTTCTCTGTTTTTGTGAATTTTGATTTCTCCTTGGTCCTTCACATCCTCTCTTTGGCCATTTGCTTAGAAAGTCCAAAGAAGAAATTCCAAAGCTTTCTATTAATTTGTATCAACCATCACAGTTCTCTGATAGGATAGCTGTTTGTCCGAGCCACAGCTTGGTGTTCCAATCAGTGATAACACTGCTGTGTCTTCTCATATGACATCTGAATGGAAGAGCATCTCTTCTTGATAATATGTCCCAGATTTTCAATGTATAGGCAAAGGAACATGTCACTTAACAAAGATCTCATTTTTATCCCAGATTAAACAAATTATATCCTCTGCATTCTTCCTGAAGGTACCCTATAAGGCTGATTCCAAGAATGGAATGCACTCTTACATTTCTTAAAAAGTTTCCTGATGGGGCAGCTAGGTAGTATGGTGGATAGAGCACCAGCCCTGAATTCAGGAGGACCTGAGTCCAAATCTGGTCTCAGACACTTAACACTTCCTAACTGTGTGACCCTGGGCAAAAAAAAAAAAAAAAAAAAAATGAAAAAAAAAAAAAAAGTTTCCTGATTATCTAGACCTTCATGTTTTCAGACTATGCCAGAGATAGTTAAGCCCTAGCAAGTATTAAAAAGCTAGAAAGGTTTCAAATATGCAAAGATCTGTCATTTGCTAAGATGGGAGAAAGTTATCTTTGAGAAAGTTAACTATCAGGTCTCAATATTTTTTACAAGAAAAATCTATCAACAGACATTTGTTAAGTACTTCCTATGTGCCAGGCATTATACTAAACAGTGAGGATACATAAAGACCAAACACATTATCTATCTTTAAAGGAGCCACATTCTAATAGGGGAGACAATATGCATATGAATATGTAAATTCAAGATATGTAAGGAAGGAAAAGAAATAAGGGAGTGAAAAAACATTTACATAGCTTTTATATGTTAAACACTCTGCTAAGATTTTTTTGTTTTGGTATAAATATTATCAGATAATTTCAGTAGGAAAGTTGGATAGACTGAGAAAAGCCTCAGAAGATTTCATTTTATTTATTTTTTTCTATTTCTTTTTTTATTAATTTTATAATTATAAAATTATAAAAAAAATTTTGACAGTACATATGCATGAGTAATTTTTTTATAACATTATCCCTTGTATTCATTTTTCCAAATTTTCCCCTCCCTCCCTCTACTTCCTTCCCTAGATGACAGGCAATCCCATACATAATACATGTGTTACAGTATAACTTAGATACAATATATGAGTGTAAATCCAATTTTCTTGTTGCACATTAAGAATTGGATTCCAAAGGTATAAGTAACCTGGATAGAAAGACAGTAGTGCTAACAGTTTACATTCAATTCCCAGTATTCCTTCTCTGAGTGTAGCTGATTATTTCCATCATTGATCAACTGGAAGTGAGTTGGATCTTCTTTATGTTGAAGATATCCACTTCCATCAGAATATATCTTCATACAGTATTGTTGTTGAAGTGTATAGTGATCTGGTTCTGCTCATTTCACTCAGCATCAGTTCATGTAAGTCTCTCCAAACCTCTCTGTATTCATCCTGCTGGTCATTTCTTACAGAGCAATAATATTCCATAACCTTCCTATACCATAATTTACCCAACCATTCTCCAATTGATGGACATCCATTCATTTTCCAGTTTCTAGCCACTACAAAAAGGGCTGCCACAAACATTTTGGTACATACAGGTCCCTTTCCCCTCTTTAGTATTTCTTTGGGATATAAGCCCACTAGTAACACTGCTGGATCAAAGGTTATACACAGTTTGATAACTTTTGGGGCATAGTTCCAAATTGCTTTCCAGATTGGCTGGATTCTTTCACAACTCCACCAACAATGCATTAGTGGCCCAGTTTTCCCACATCCTCTCCAACATTCATCATTATTTATTCCTGTCATCTTAGCCAATCTGACAGGTGTGTTCTCAGAGTTGTCTTGATTTGCATTTCTCTGATCAGTAGTGATTTGGAACACTCTTTTATATGAGTGGATATAGTTTCAATTTTATCATCTGAGAATTGTCTGTTCATATCCTTTGACCATTTATCAATTGGAGAATGGTTTGATTCTTATAAATTAGGATCAGTTCTCTATATATTTTGGAAATGAGGCCTTTATCAGAACTTCTAATTGTAAAAATATTTTCCCAATTTGTTACTTCCCTTCTAATCTTGTTTGCATTAGTTTTGTTTATACAGAAACTTTTTAGTTTGATGTAATCAAAATCTTCTATTTTGTGATCAATAATGATCTCCAGTTCTCCTCTGGACATAAATTCCTTCCTCCTCCACAGGTCTGAGAGGTATACTATCCTCTGTTCCTCTAATCTATTTATGGTCTCATAGAAGATGTCATTTTAAATGACTGTTGGGAGAGAACTAGAGGAGAAGAGAACTGGTTCATGCTACCAAAGATGCAGTAGATGGAGAAAAAGCAAAGGCAGCCTCACTATTTTCCTTTCTTCAGTCATGCCTCTAGAAACACTGAAGAACTGAAATCTAAATATAAAAGTGGCACTATATAAATGTTTTGTGATTTTTTAAAAAAAAATCTCAGATATTAAGATGACTAGAACATTGAGAGGAAAACAAATACAAAGGAATTAGTTAGTAGTCCTTATTCTCTCCCCTGTTTTACTTCACCTGGATGGGAAGAGCACCAATTTCTCAGCATAGTGTCTTATTTTGTAAGAGATTGCTTGTCATTAACCAATCCTATTTCTTATAAACAACTATAGGAAGGGGTGTGACAAACTCATGTTTCAAAACCTAGCTCTCCAGGAAAAATGCATGCACCACACACTTTTAAGTTGCAGCTTTAACATTTTTTCTGTCACTTTCTTAATTCTAGACAATCAACAAAATCAATTCATTAATCCCTGCTTTTCACGTGTTAACTGATTTTCAGGATATAAATGTTCACCCTAAAATGTTAATTATCATTTCTCAGGAACTACTATGTTAATGCCTCGAACACACCCCTGTATATGTAAACCCCCTCTTCTGCATTTCTCTATATTCTTTTGTTTCCTACATGATAACAAGAGATCCCAAGTTCAAATTCTGAATGAGCTCCCGTTTATAACACTAAGTGCCACTATGTTAAGGCTGTCAACTAATAAGGTAGATTTAAAGGGCACAAGTCCATAATAAATTTGTTCTCAGAAAAGTAATTTAAAAACTTATGATTGGCTTGTGAGTATGTGTCCAGAGAGAGAAAACTCTTTAATAATAGGCCAAGAGGTTGAAATCCCAGCCCCATGGCAGAAAGTCTCTTCTGGATGGCAGTGCCTAGTATATGGTAGAACTTAATAAATGCATATTGACTGACTACCTGGCTGGGTAGCTTCTCTTGTAAGAAGTCCTACTACCTTCCTTCTCTTCCTGTATTTTCTTTTTTTTTCTTTAGTTAGTTTTCCTTTTAGTCCTGCCCCCAAAAGGGAGAATACATGTGTGTATACATATATATTTTTTATGTTATATATGTACAAACATATTATCCTCTCTCAAGTGATGAGCAAAAATACTTCTGAGTCCCAGAAGTCATTGGGGGGCCACACTATACTTATTCCTCCAGAAGAGACGTAACATTATTAATCAGCAAGCGTAAAGAAGAACAGCAACAAATTGAAAATCCTTCAGCATTCCAATGTCATCTATCACTAGATAACTGAACTGTTATTCAGTATCAGACTAGAAAGTAATAGTTTTCATTAGTTGTTCCAGAATATCAAAGATAAAGAGAGAGAGGAAGACAGAGGATAGATAGATAGATAGATAGATAGATAGATAAAATAGTGTTTAACTTGGTTGGTCTGATTGGTAGGCTGAACTTACTAATTGACAGATCAGGAAGTGCTATTGATGAAGAGAGGAAGAAGGAATAGTTTTTATTTCCTATATTTTATGTATTCCATGACTATTTCTGCAAACCCATTTAGTACAAAATTTTTACATAGGACTCCATTCAAAAAAAAAATACCAATGGGAGTTTTTAGTTTAACTAATAGAAGAAATTTTAAATGTCAAGGAGTCAATGAAGTGAGACAGTTTTGGTCAAGAAGGTCTTTTATCATATTTCAAATCATCATATCATAGGGAGCCACCTATTCTTTAAAGCATAGAGGCCAGACTGGTACTGTTTTATTGTTCATACTTGTCCATTCTGAATTTGAAAACATCGCAAAAATTGTTGCAGTTACTCTCTACATGACCTAATTTGTCTTCACATTAAAAATTTACATCATTGTGGCCTAAAATAAATTTTCTTTATTTTCTTTTTGGTGTTACATTTTAGAGAATCTCATCTACATGATAACTCATGATTTTCTTTAGGCATGTACTTGTGTTGTTCAGGCCAACACAAAAGGCAAGGAAGTGTCAGTATGTTAAACTCAGAGTTAAATTAGCAATCAAAAAAAGCTTCAGGAGAGGTAGAAGAGGGTATTATACAAATATTACATAAAATTATTTTAATATAATTTTCAAGACTTTTGTCTTTTACTCTGCTAATTAAGGGCTTGATCTTAATTTAAGTGTTTGTCTATTTTACTAAAATTAATTATAATTCACCTTCCCCATTTTAAATAATTATAATAATATTTAAATTAAAGGAATATCCTATTGGGAAATTACTAAGCAAATTGTGAAATATGAAGGCAATAGAATATTATTTTGTCGTGAGAAGTAATGAAATGGAAAATTTCAGAAAAAGTGTGGTGACAGATCTTCTCTGTGTTATCCCAATTGATCATACTCTTGTTCTGGTTATCATCCCTTACTAGCCATCTTTTTGTCCCACACCTATCATCAAGCCCTGAAGTCTGGAGCACTCAACAGTGTAAGGGAAGACAGCTTAAGAATGATCATTTCCTACAATGACAGCTTTGTACATTTAAGAGTCATCATAAACAAGAATACCAATATCATCATCTTTGGCAAGCTTTGGAGTGGCAAATTTAATCTTTTAAAAGAGAATATTGATGGGACTACATCTGGAAGCAGATGGGAGGCAAGTAGAAGAGCTCATAGTTACTCCTCTATTCAGTTTTCAAAGCCCTTTGTAACTTGACTTCTCCCTACCATTCCAGTCTTCTTCCAACTTAATACCTTTCAGTAACATGGCCTCCTCTTGATTTTGAGCATTTTCATTGGCTATCTTCCATGCCTAGAATTATGTCCCATTTCATCTCTGCCTCCTAATTTCCTTGGCATCCTCCAAGTATCAACAACAAATCCCACCATCTATAAGACACCTATCCTGATTCATTTTAATGCCAGTGCCTTTCCTCTGTTGATTATCGTCAAATTATCCTACATATATCTTATCTGCACATTGTTGCCTCCTCCATTAGCACAATGTAAAGAACATATATGGTAGGCTTGTAATACTTTGTTGACTTGATTTTTGCTAAACACTGAGGAGTTACCTTTCCTGAAAAGTATTTTTCTAATGCTGTAGACAAAAAACTTTTATATAATATTCTAATGATGCTTTCTTTTAGTTCGCTAATTAAAATCAATCAATTGGCATTTATTAAATGTCTATTATGTGACAGGCACTTTACCAGGTACAGGAAAATAGATCTATTCATTAAATAACCTTGCCCTCAATCAACTTACATTCTATGAGGGAAATACAATATTTTTCCAGAGAAGTGTGGGTTTATCTACAGAAACCCATATATTAAAAATATCTATGTGTGTATATAATGTTCATTTTTATAAATAATTATACAAAATAATTATTCAGTGATGGTGGGATGCTCACAGTTATTCTTCTATCAAGGAATAATAATGTGAATAAGGTGAAGCCTTAAAGAGGACTAGGAGTCTCCAGAAAAAGAGGTGAGAAAGAGGGAAAAAAACATTCTATGGTATTCATACATACAAGCAAACAGGCCAGTCTGGCTGGAACATACAGTGCATGATGAGAAATAATGGATAATCAAGTCAAGTCAACAAGCATTTATAAGAGTTTTGCTATGTGCTAGACATTATGCTAATAGATCTGGAAAGATGAGCTAGAGGCAGATTGTGAAGGGTTTACATAGACTACAACGTTGTGAAAGGTAGAGAGACTTGACAAGAATTTGACATTCAGAATAAATACCATTTTTCCTAGTAAAATTATAAGTAGTATGATGACTGTTCTGGATGATTAACCTCTGATTATAACAAAGTAATTGGAAAAGTCCTTCAGGTAAAATAAGACAAGCTGTAGGCTTGCTGGAGAATTATTTCCATTTTACACAGCCAATAATTATTTATTTTCTGAGTGCTCAAAGATAAGATAACACTAAACACATAAGGGTAAATAGTAAAAATAAGTTAGCTCCTGTACTTAATAAATTTACAGGCTCAGGAAAGAGTTTATAATTTACAGTGTTTACTTAAGTTTTTTTCCCCTCCTTTTATTCTTGTCATTGTTTTATGTCCTCTTTTTAAATGTTTAAAAAGTATTATTTGTATTTTTCAAATAATAATTATTTTTAAAATTAATTTATTCATCCTTTCATATAGAGCAAATTAGCAAATTTTTAAAATAGCATATTGTCCAGCAAAACAAATTTCCACATTAGCTATGAAATTATGTATATTTCTGCATTTTTATTTCATCACTCATCTATCAGGAGATGAATAGCTTATTTCATCTTATTTGAATAACAGTGGTCATTTCATCTCTTTAACATTGCATTGATAGAGTTCAAAGTGTTTCAAAGTTGTTTTTCTCTATAACACTTATAATTGCTTAAATTGTTTTCCTAATTCTATTCATTTTCTTCTGCATCAATTCCTTAAAGTCTTTATAGTTTCCTCTGTAATTTCATTTCATCATTTCTTAAGATATAATAATATTCCATACCTTCATATACCACAATTTTTAGCTATTCCCTGACAAGATTCTCTTTTTAATTAAAAACTATTTTTAAATGTGAAAGATGAATGATTATTCTTTTATACTCTGTTCTCTCCAGATTTTTATGATCTGATTCTCTTCTGCTTCTTCTTCTATGTATCTGACAACTCCTGAGCAATGGTTTGTCAGACTTTCATCCAGATCATGTTTGCTAACAAGGATTTGGGGGAAGGAAATGGTAATGAATTCTGTTTTGATCATATTAAGTTTAAAGTATCTATGGGATATCAAGTTCATGATGCCCATTAAGCAGCTGGAGGTGTTAATCTGGAAGTCTAGAATTAGGACAAAGGTAAATTAGGGCTAGATAAGTAGATCTGAAATTTTATCCAAGAAAGCTGTTGAAGTCACTGGGACAAATAGTGTAGAATGGAAATGGAAAAAGGTCCATGAGAGAACTTTTGGCTATATCCTGGTTAGTAGATATGACCTGGATTAAGATCAAGAAGAAAATCATCTCAAAAAAAAAAAAAAACCATAAATAAAAGTGAGTATTATTGTTGGTAAAATTGTGAATACATCCAGCCATACTGGAGGGCAATTTGGAACGATGCTCAAAAAGTTATTTTCAAAGTCAGATTCTTCTTGTGCAGCAAAATAACTGTATGGATATGTACACATATATTGTATTTAACATATACTTTAACATATTTAACATGTATTAGTCTACCTGTCATCTTGGGGAGGAGGTGGGGAGGAAGGAGGAGAAAAGTTGGAACAGAAGGTTTTGCAAGGGTCAATGCTGAAAAATTACTCATGCATATATCTTGTAAATAAAAAGCTATAATAAAAAAATAAAAGTGAGTATCAAGCAAAAGGAAAAATGAAATAGATTCAAACATTAAGAAAAATTTTGAAACTTTGGAGAGATTTGAATATCAAGGGGTTAGAATGGTGACTTGAAAGTCAGATTGCAAAGTTAAGAAGATAGTGAGAAGAAAGGAAGTGAAGGAACTAATTGTAAATTACCTTCTCAAGGAGGTTAGCCACCATAAGAGAGAAGAAATATAAAAAAATAACTAGCAAGAATGGATAGATCATATAAGGATTTTTTGAGGATGAAGACACATGAACAGGTTTGTAGGCATAGGAAATAAGACAGTAGACAGGGAGAGATTGAAGAATAATGAGATCATGATGATGATAGAGGAGGCTATCTACTCAAGAATATGGAATGTAATAGAATTACTTGTGCACATAGAGGGGTTGATAAAGAAAAAGACTCCCACTGATCAGGAAGAGGGAAATGAATGAAAGGGAATATGTATTTCCATAGTGTTTTCTATGTGCCAATCACTATACTAAACACTTAAAAATATTTCATTTGCTACAAAATAGGTGCTATTATGATCACCATTCTATCTTTATAGAAACTGAAGCAAAGAGAGGTTAAGTGGTTTGCCTATTTCATGTCTAATATAGGATTTGGACTCAGACCTTTCTAATTCTAGGCCCAGGATCCTATCCATTTCTTTATTAGTGAGTGAAATTGCAAGCAAAGCTAGAAAAGATAGCCAAGGAAGGTGAATCATCAGCAGGAAGTAAAATCTCATTGAAAGAAAGAATATAAAATGACCTAGAAGAAAGAAAGGAAGGAAGGAAGGAAGGAAGGAAGGAAGGAAGGAAGGAAGGAAGGAAGGAAGGAAGGAAGGAAGGAAGGAAGGAAGGAAGGAAGGAAGGAAGGAAGGAAGGAAGGAAGGAAGAAAGAAAGAAAAAAGAAAGAAAGAAAGAAAGAAAGAAAGAAAGAAAGAAAGAAAGAAAGAAAGAAAGAAAGAAAGAAAGAAAGAAAGAAAGAAAGAAAGAAAGAAAGAAAGAAAGAAAGAAAGAAAGAAAGAAAGAGAAAGAGAGAGAGAAAGAAAGAAAGAAAGAAAGAAAGAAAGAAAGAAAGAAAGAAAGAAAGAAAGAAAGATTTAAGATAAAAACAGTGGAAGTGTTAGAAAACTTTAGAAGGAGAAGAGGGAGAATATCTTGAAGAAATAGGAATAATAATAAGTGATCAATCAGGTAAGAAGAAGGGCTCTTAAATGATATCTGGAGTTTATACTCACTGAGCTGGGAGCAAATATTTTAATCACTGAAAAGTAAATTCAGGTTGATTATCATTACCTGCAATGATACAGTTTTGGATGAAGTTGTTCCAGGGCATATGACAGCTAGCTATGTGTTGTTGAAATCCAGAAAATAGTGGATGATGAAGGTCAGGAATTGGGAGAGAAAACCCCTTGATATTTTTTACACTTTTGATTTTATTGCTGAAAGATAGCAGAAAAGAACTTCTATGGTGAAAATTAGACCCTCATGTTACACATTTTTCTCTGATGATTCAAAAATTTACAGATCCCACTTTATGGCAATTACAAAAACCAGCAGTCCTTATTTAGTTCCATAGCTTGCAAACTATTATTTGATGTATTGTTTCTAAGTTTTTATCTTTTAAGCCTTAAAAAATATAAATGAACAAAGGGACCAAATGACCCTGGCCACTTTTCACTTTTCAAACTGTTCTCAATATTCTGATTCTTTACACTTGAATTTTATTTTAGTGCATAAGATTTCTTTTTCTGACCCATTCATCCATCAAACTGTTTACATTTGAAAGGAACATCACCTTTAACTTTTACAAGATGATTTAGGACTTTTTATTTATGTAAAAATTCACTTTGTACCTGTTTTACTATTAAACAGCTCACATCTCATTTGAAAACTGTTTCTTTACATGTGAATTTAACCATTTTTATTAAGCTATTTTCTGCCTATTTCAACCACCAAGCTGTTCTCACCTGTGGATATGAAAGAGAAATTACCTTAAATTCTTCCAACATTGATTTATTTCTTTTTCTTTACAGGAAAATACTTTTCTTGGTGTCTTTCAACAACCAAATTACTTATATGTTAAAAGGCAATACCTTTCTTTGATCTTAGGCAAACAATTATATAGGTAGAGAACTAAGCAGGTTAAGACCTTGCACAATTTAAAAGACCAGAAAAGTCAGATTTCTAACTGAAACAGCAAAATCCAATAGAGGTGGTAGCAGAGGACAAGCAAACAGACATGAAAAGAAAGCTAAGCAAGGACAGCTAGAAATTGTGGTTGAAAAAAGTGAAGGCCATATATTCTCAAAAGGTAACAATCCTAAAAGCTTTGCAGAGACCTACATCTAAGGAGAACTGCTTGAGATCTCTATAAAGGCAGAAAGAGACTCAAAGGTCAAGAGTTTAGAAGTTCCTCTTAATTTTACACGTCCTGTATAAATGTGCTATTTATGACCACTCTCTCCAGGACCCCTGTGGAAAGGGGTAGTATACCTGAACTTTGGAAAGATAACATTGTGATTATAGTTCTTGCTATGCCTTCTTTGTAAATATCCTTATCTAGAAGCTAACAAAATTCTACTATATGGTTGATATGGGAAGGGAGGTCAGTAACAACAGTACTAGAAACCATAATCTTTCACAGTGACTCCTAGAACCCTTCACAGAGTAGTAATCAACTGCCTCATAGGGATCCAACCTGTGAGAATAGAGGTCAGCATTGTGAAGATTCTGTCTACAATCCAATGATCATAGAATTTTTGCAAAACTTTTTAAAAATTACTATAAAAGTGGCTTCATTGTTTCTAGAAGATGTGATTGATCACATTTACTTTAGAAAATTAATATATATCAAATATTTAAGACTTTTCACAGGATGCAGAATATTTAAATTGTGCAATTTATTTTTTCTATTCTTAAAGGAGTACTGAAACTATTTCAAAGATCTACAATTGAAAAGAAAGCTTATACATAGAATCCCTCCTTCCTGTGGAATAAAAATCAGATTTAATTATTGACATATAAAAAGAGCTACTTTACAAGATGCTATTAACAACAAAAGATGCTGTAGCATACACTCTGATAACAGTAAAACTCTAGTGGGTTCTCTCACAAATAAGCCAATGACAGAAATTTAATAGAAAAGTGGCAAGCATGTCACATAACCGCTGAAGATACACAGGACTGAGGAAAAAAAAAACTATGGTATTCTCTTCTCATATGGAATTTTGTTCCTTCCATGCCCAACTAGAGTGATGAATACATATGCATATATGCTTCATGTGAATGTATTTATATACATATAAGATATATTCAGAATATTTTCCCATTAAGCAATCTTTTTAACATTCAAGAATGAATTACTTCAAATCTTAGAAGAAAATTCAAGTCATTTCTTATCACTACAGCAGTGCTTTGCCCATTACTGTTCTTCCTCCTGGCTACATTGCTGAACAGTCTGATGTCCTGATATTAGGACAATTCAATCTCAGCAAAAGTGGTGGCTACCAACAACAGAAATTTTATCATTCTGACTATTTTTAGATTCTGATTTACTTATTCTGAGATCTACAGCAATGTAAGTGAAGATTCAAATATGATGGAAGGAATAGAAGTATTCTACTAGATTAAATATGAAATCAAGAACAAGCTATCAGATGACTTAGAGCCTGTCGTTATATACACATGTCCATACACACATGCATGCACTCTTTCACATCAATATATAAAATAGAAATGATCCAGAAATGCTGTTCTCTTTAAATTTTATTAAAGAACTAAGTGGATGAGCATGTTACATGAGCAACTAATTATGAAGACTGTGCATATATGTTTATTAAAATAATCAAATAAAGATTACAACAAAGTCAAGCTGACTATATTTAATAAACTGTATGTAGAAGTGTGTATTTGTGAGCAGACTTCATATTCCCAAAATGCTTGAGGCTTAAAGATTCAATCACTCATTAAGAAAAATTATCTTGTTTATACTTCCCAGAAAGCCATGGGTAATCCTACAGTACAGCAATGTCACCAAATACAAACTCAGCTCTTCTTGACTGCCTGTCTGACACTCTATCCACTTTATCACCCAACTGTCCTGTATCTTTAAAAGCAGGGGAATGAAAAAAATGGCAGTCATGTCCAGAGACATTAAGAGTTCAGTTGTAAGCAGAATGAGATGGGATAGTTGAGATGGCAGAAACAGTGATAGAGGTTCAGGTGGTGCTGACCTTTCTAGATGTCTTGAATATCCATTTCTCAAGAGGTCAATGGTTGCTAGTGCTGTTCTGAAATTAAAAGAAAAGTAACAGCAGGGATAGCTATGGATGCTAATTTCAAATATAACCCAGCTTTATTACATATAATTGGCTTTGATTTTCCTTTTAGTTAAATGTTTTTGCTCTGATTTCACAAATTATCTAGAATGGTCTGGCACAGTGGTATTGATTGAGGACTCAACATTTTGATTTTGCATAATTACTGATGCAAACAGTATCCTAAATCTAAAAATATTAAGAAGGTTCCAGAGTCACAGGGATATAACAGAAACACCTGACTTTATACTACAAGATGCTCGATTATCTCAAGAAAGCTTTTCATTGAGGTAGGGAATAGTTTCATCAACACATAATGCAATGTCTTAACACTCTAGTAGATGAATTCTTAACTTGTGGTCCCAAATTTTTATTATACAGTGTCTCACCTTTTGTTAATGAGTTCTTTGAACTCAGAATGGTCTTTGGAAAATTGTGTACTATTGCAGCCATTCTTGAGGCTTCTATAGTTTTATAGGAATCTGCTAATTCTTTTTCTGTTGATATGGAATTTGAGAATCAGAGGTCACCTCTGTGCCACAATGAAGCATTGGTATGAGTCTTAATGGAGACATGCTGCATGATAATTAGACATTAATAGCTAACAGTTCATGTAAGCTGCTGCAATTAGACTTACCTTTATACAACAAAGTTTTAGCTATTTCCTAAAGAGTCAAGGTGGTGTAGAGGAAAAAATAATGGACTTACCATCATAATACATGGGTTAAAACCCTGCTCATCATTACCTGTGAATCTATGGAGAAATCATTTAACATGTCCAAGACTCAGTTTCCTCATCTTGAAGAAGTAATGATAATGACAAAAAGTACATAAAATAATTTGTAGTTGTAAAGTGATATAAAATGAAAAAGTATTCAATTATTTATTATCTTTATTTTGTTAATTCTCTAATTAAAATCAATCTCACTGCTGAAATTTTTATTTTGATATTTTATCTTTTCTAATATATATAAAAATAATGTTTAGCATTTGTTTTATGAAATTTTGAGTTTCAGATTTTCTCCCTCCCACCTTTTCCTCCCCCCTTATTGAGAAGGTAAATAACTAACAAATGTTGTCCTTGAGAGTCCAGAATAATTCAATATTCAATACTTCTAGAAAAAAAATAGGGGGACTAGCATCTTCATTCTTACTACCTTCTTCTTCTTCTTTGTCTTTTGGGTCACTAATAACTCTAAGAGCTAAACTCAGAGAATCTAACTTTTTCAGCCACAAAAACTCTCAGAAAACACTTTGCTAAGCTAGAGAAGAATCACATCTACCTCTACCAACCAATTTCAGCTCCTTGAGTTATTGAAGTACAAATATTACAAACAAGGAGAATAAAATGTTTGTACCAGATTATACCTATAGGCATTTAACCAGCTCCCAGGTTTGGACAAAGGATGCTTATCCTCACAAAAGAAACAGAAGAGTGTCTTGTGGTGAAAGGGGAAAATCAGACATCTAACCCAGAAACTTTAAAATAATTAAAGCTAGTTTAAACTCAGGGCAGATTTTATGTAGTCAGGGGTAAATGAAGGACACTTGCCACCAACAGAAAAAATCCACACCTCATTGTGAATATTAAGAGACAACAGTCTTGAAGAACAGTGGATTTGAAATTTAACTGTTGCAAAAATATTCTTCAATGACTCTGTGACCCCTTTGTGACTCACTTTCCTCATCAGTAAAACCAGGGGTTGGACCAGAAGACCTTGAAAGTCCTTTCCAGTTCTAATATCCTGTAGAGATGCTGTGCTCTGTAAGCAAAGCAGAATTGCACTAGCTTAGAAGAAGTACAAGATGCTCAAAATTAGAGAATTCACCCCAAATAGTTTATGCTATAAGGTATTTGTGCCCTAACTATGGCAGAGCACTCCATACTGGTATTGGTCTTATTAGCTATAGTCATATAACTCTGTATCTTGACTAGCATAATGATGTCGGTTTGGTCCTCTTCTAGAATGAAGGACAACAATCAACTCTTTTGTATATAAAAAGTTTAAAAACCAGGTATCCCTGGAAGAAGTAGCATGTCTGTAGGAATTAATTTTAATGATAGTACAAGTAATGCTATCAGATATTTTCATGTTTTATTAAGGAAAAGAATGCTGACAGCAGGAAGCCTTGACTGCCTAATGGTGGAAATGGTATGTTAATGACTAAAGAAATGAGTAGAAAGTTTTGCCATTTCTTCCTGAGCATCCTTTTTTTCTCAATAGTATTTTATTTTTCCAAATTGAAATAGATTTGGAATAGAAAATGCCCTCCACATCCAGAGAAGGAACTATGGACACTGAATGTGGGTGGACATATAATATTTTCACTTTTTTTGCTTGTTTCTTTTTTTCCCATTTTTTTTCTTTTTGTCTTATTTTTCTTGCACAACATAGCAAATATGGAAATAAGTTTAAAAGAATGGTACATGTATAACCTA
Organism: Sminthopsis crassicaudata; assembly: GCF_048593235.1. NCBI lineage: Eukaryota > Metazoa > Chordata > Mammalia > Dasyuromorphia > Dasyuridae > Sminthopsis > Sminthopsis crassicaudata. The sequence continues at coordinate 207,950,215 of NC_133620.1, read as the reverse complement.
TAATAGATTGCTTGCTAACTTGAGGGGGATTAAAGGAGGGAAGGATAAAAATATTGGAATTCAAAAATCTTACAAAAATGAATATTAAAAACTATCTTTATATGGAATTGGAAAAAAGAAAATTTTATTAAACAAAAAAAATTTTAATTAAAAAAAATTGGTACATAAGAAAGAAAGCTATTGTATAAATGAAAAGTGAACAGGAGGGATAGCTATATAAGTGGACATAATAGAATATGTAAAGAGATATTGTGAAGGTTGAATTCAAAAGATTTGTCGATAGATTACATTTGTACGGTAAATAAGAGAGGAGTTGGGGATGGCATAGAGTTTGCAAGTCTGTGTTACTAGAACGGTGGTTGTACCCTGAACAGTAACAGGAAGGTATAGAAAAGAAAGAATATAATTACATTCTTAAGTCAATATTATGTCAAATTCTTGTGTTTCAAGCAGCTTCTGGGGGCCAAATCATCAGCAAAATAATACATAAGAATACCTTAAAAACCATTGCCTCCTCAGCACTCAAATGTTAGGAAAATATGATTCTAGGAGAATTTACTTTAAAATATTGTTTTCCCCCAGCCCACAAAAGTAACCGAGGGCAGAATGACATCCAAAGCTCCATTACTTTCAGAAGCAGACATTACCTCATGCTGCATAGCTTTATTCAAGGTAGAACACAATGAAACAGTTTCAATAGCATTCCATCATGTCTTTAGTTTGGTTATGGGTTCAGAATGAGCCCTTTCTAGGCACTGCCATTGAATGACATTAAGAAATTCACTGAGACTAATTTCCCTAAGGTCACCTTCTAATCATCAAAGCCACTGACTTTTTTAAAGTAGTCAATTTCCTCTACCCCCGTACATCAGTTGTATCATCATCAAAATTAATTCGCATAGATATGCTACTTCTTCCAGGGACACCTGGTTTTTAAACTTTTTATATACAAAAGAGTTGATTATTATCCTTCATTCTTGAAGAGGACCAAACTGACATCATTATGCTAGTCAAGATACAGTGTTATATGACTGTAGCTAATCAGACCAATACAAGTTTGGAATGCTCTGCCACGGTTAGGGCACAAATACCTTACAGCATAGACTATTTGGGGTGGATTCTCTAACTTTGAGCATCTTGTACTTCTTCTAACTGACCACCCCTTCTGTCAGATACTCTTCCTTTTGTCTCAAAAACAACACATGCTCCCAGTTCTACTTCTACATCTCTTTCACATCCTGTTTTCTTCCCAGGATACTGATCTTTTTTTGCTACTTTTCACTATGAATATCACTAAGGGCCTCATGTGTCCCCCCCCCCCCCCCGGCCCCTCCTCTCTCTCTTCATTATCTCTCTCCTTCAGCAATTTTATTCAGAATAAAATGACTTTAATGACCGCCTTATTGCTAATAACTGCCAAATCTATATCTCTACTCAGAATTATCTAATCACCTCTCTTGCAAGTTCCAAACCTTTACCTCCAACTACCTATGATAAGTCTCCAATTGGAGAACCTACTGACGCCTTAAGTTCAATATGTCCCTAATTCATGTTTGTTATCTTTCCCCCTCAACTATTTCTTCCTATTTCCTATTTCTGTTTGTTTCCAAATTTCACCAAGTCTATCATATACATACCTACTCTTTTCTCTCCCTTACCTTTCAGTTACCAAGTGTTGTTAATTCTATCTGAACAATATCTCTCAAATCCATCCTTTCCTCATTATTACCTCTCTTTTAATATATACTTTATTATATATATATATATATATATATATATATATATATATATATATATATATATATATATATATATATATATATATATATATATATCTTGGATATTGAAATAGCTCCTAATAGATTTTCTCAACTCCATTCTTTCCTCCTTCCAACCAATGCTTCTTACTGCTACCACATGATGTATGTCTTTTTTTCCTGTTTTTTATTATTAATGTAATCAAAAAATGAGCATTTCCAAACATAAAAAGAAAACAAAGAACATTTTATATGAACCTTGAATCACCTTTTCATACTACTTCCTTTTTTAAAGTAAAAAGTATATTTTTAAAGTAAAGTATATAATAATTCTGCCCTTTACTTTCAAAACTATCCTCCACATCTGTGCTTCCTACTGAACTTCTTTCTGTTCTCTTCTGTGAATTTTTAAAAATGCTTCAGAAACCCACTTTTTGCATTGTTATCACTAATCCCTTTGCTCCTAAATTTCCCCTCAATTAAAAAACTGAAAGAAAGAAAAAAATAAGCATAAAAGCACTTTTTAACAAAATGGTTGACTGAAAAAAAGAGCAAATCATACAACTCCCACATACCTACCTACTCCAACCAAAGCTTGAAGTTTGTATCAGACAGAATCCAGTGAGAAACTAGAGTAAATAACTTCTTCTACCCCAGAATTGCACAATAGGTTAGTCAAAAGTCCAACAAAAATAGAAAAGGATATATTCTATCATGGACAGACCAAACACAAGCAAGTATCGCAAAAAGAGCAGAGGCGAAAGACATATGTAGACTGCTAGACCCTATGTTCCAAGGCAGAAACATCTGGTGATTCTCCAGAAAAAGCCTCACAGTAATCAGAAAGTCTTATGGTGGGGACCTTCAAATCTCCTAAAGGGACATCTGTCAGTAACCAATGCAGTGGGGCAACACTAAGAACACACATACATTTTATACCTTATACAAAGTTTTAGCCATGCCCAGTAATCTTTAAGGTCCTTATTACCTATGCAGTAAAGTTAAAAAATTCCATTAAGGCATACCAGACCCTTCATGATCTGGATATATGCTGCCTTTCCATTCTTATCTCTAGCACACTCTCTGTGTTTTACTCCAATGGTTCTCCAGGTGTGGTCTGGAGACTAAGGTTTAAGTCATTTTAACTATTATAAATATCTAAATTAGCTATAAAGGATATATAAAGACACTATCTACATCTAGAGAAAGAACTAATAGAAATACATATAGGCTATTTTACACACACATATATATGTGCAAGTATATGTATATTTATATATGTATGTATGTCCCTATTTGTGTATAATGGTAGCCATAGGGAGGGAGGGTGAGGAAGAGGGGAAAAAAGGAAAAGAAGGAAAAGAAAAAAATTTACATTATATCTTTATTATATATTTGAAAGAAATAGGAAGTTGTATAAAATCTGCAGTTGCATGTACAATCATGTTTTGTATTATACTATGTTATGGAATTATTTGTTTTATTCCATAAATTAAAAATATAATAAATAAAAACAAAAATAAACAAATTAAGAGTATCAATGGATCCTGAGACCAAAAAGTTTAAAAATCATTGCAATATTCAAACTAAACTACTCTCACCCCAAATATGCTCCATGGTCTCTTCTGTTTTTGCCTCACTGTTCCTTGTGCTTAAAATATCTTTTCTGCCTCTCTGAATATTAAGTTGCTATGTACTTTTAAATGTCACTTCTTCCTCCTCTCACTCCAGAATTTGATGAAAACTTTCCCTAAAGACCTTATACTATTTTGTACCTTTCTAGTTAATTTATTATGTATTGTCATGTAAGATAGTTATGTGTATTTGTGTCTTATCCCTTTGCTTCAGTGAGTTTCATGAGGGTAAAGACTATATCAACCCTAGTACCCAGTGCATTGCCTTGAAAGCAATTGGCTTTTAAATGTTTGATGAATGAATAAATGCCCTATCCCTTCGTGGAATTAAGGTGTATTGGAGATCTTTTTGATCGTGAACATAACTTCTCTTTGGTACCCTTACAGTCAAAGTACTTTGCAAGTAACTCAGTTCTATTTCTTCACTTTCCTTCTCAGTACTGAAATGCCAGTTCCTGTGGGTGATTGCCGACAGTTTCTTTGCCCAGAGATCATCTCTGGCCTCAAAGCAGCTGAGCTGCAAATGGAATTGTGTGTGCTGCATAATACTGTAACATTTCCAGAGTCCACGAAGATTTATTCAGTGATCAACTGCTTTAGTGTGTGAGTCACTCCTGAGAGGTAACGCGTTCAAGAGGGGACCTTGAGGGAGATGGAAATGTAAACAAGAAGTGAACTAATGCTCTCACTCTCTCTTTTTGTCAACCTTTGAAAATCTTAAAATGAGAATTACCATGAGCTTTCTCAGTTTCAGAGGAAGATTGAAGGGCAAAGAAACCAGTACTTTGGGTGGTAGCAAAAAAGTGGAAAGAAAGAAATCAATCAAGCATTTATGAAGTGCTCACTTTGTGCCAGGCACTGTGCTAAGTTCTAGAGAAACATATGCAAAAAAAATAAATAAATAAATAAAAGTGTTTGCCCTTGAGGTGCTTATATTCTATTGGGGATGGACAGCATATGTATATGCATAAAGAAGTATAACCAAAAGTGATTATAAATTTTAAAAATTAATATGATATAATTTGAAAGGAGGCAGTAGCAATTGTGGGGGAGGGGCAATAAAGTAAGTCCCCGATAATTAGAGATTGGCTAAAAAAATTGTGATCCTCAAATGTTAGCAGAAAATTATGATTCATTAAGAAATAATAAAAATGAGAAATTCTGAGAAAACTGGAAAAGACTGAATGAACTGATACAAAGGGTGATAAACAGCCCTAAAAGAATGACATTCACAACAACAACAATAATGTAAATTAAATGAACACAAAAAACAAAGCCAAAATAAATAATTGAAAAATTATGTCTCAGAGACTAGATAATGAAATAGCCCTCTGTCTTCCCCAGCACAGAAGGAGGAGGCCATGGAGGCAAAATGTTACTTATGTCATTTTACATGGTCACTTTTCCTAATTATAAAACTTGTCCCATTTTGAGGATTGGGGTAGTTTGGGAGTTGGGGTAGGTACATTTAGAAGTGACTATAATATAAAAACAAATGGCATCAGAAAAGAACTCTCAGCTCCCTTGTGAACTTCTTTCCAAAATTGAAAGACTAGATTCTATTTATCCAAAAGTAACTAGACAAAATTTCAGAGACTTAATGTAACTGGAAAGTCAGTGCAATAAAAGATTTTTCATATTTCAAATCAACACAAAACCAGCATAGCTAATAAGATAATTATATTGGACACTACTTATTAGGCAGGCATTCTCCTGCTTATTTTGAAATTGTATAGAAATGAGAATTAAAAATTGGCAACTATTAATAACTATATGAAAGAATTCTCCAGATCACTAGTAATAAGAGAAATACATAATGAAATAATCCTGAGATTTCACTATCAGAATGGTTGTGGGAAGACAGGCACACAATAAACATTTATTAAGCACTTACTATGTGCTAGGAACTGAGTTGTATACAGAATGGACCAAGTCAAAAAGTCCAGTTTCTGCCCTTTGTAAATGGAGGCATTGGGATAAGTTTGGTACTCTACCCTCCAGCTGTTCAAACAGGGAAAAGGTGAAGTTCAGGGAGGGAGTGTCAATCAAGTCATGAATTAGTATCATGGTGATGAGAAAAGATTTGATGAGCTTAATCTGGAAAGAGTAACTTGTTCAGAGGAGCAGATAGACAGTTGTTAGTGAAACTAATGTAAATCAGTACAACTATTCTGGAAACTGATATGTTATAAATTAATGTCCATATCTTTGGATCTACTAAGTTTATACTCCAAGGATATAATTAATAAGAAGTATCCAAATGTGACTTATAGCAGAACCTTTTGTGATAAAGAATTCAAAACACAATTGAAACCCAATCCTTTCAATAGCTCCCATCACCTTCAGGATCAAATATAATTTCCTCTGTTTGACAATGAAAGTCCTTCATAACCTTATCCCATCACATTTCTAGTCTTCTTATACCTTATACTCCACCAGGTATTCTTGTGACCCTGGATTCCTTATTGTTGCTCAAGCAAGAAATTCTATCTCCCAACCCCAAGCATTTTCACTGGCTGTCCACCGTGCCTGAAAAGCTCTCCCTCCACATCTCCATCTCCTGGTTTATCTGACTTTCTTCAGGTCCCAGTTAAAATCCCACCTTTAATAGAAAGCCTTTTCCAATGTCTCTTAAGTTTAGTGACTTTCTTCTATTATTTCTGATTCATTCTGTATATATCCTATTTGCTTATATGTTGTCTCTCCCCGTTAGACTGAGAGCTCCTAGACAGCAGGGACTGATTTTTGCCTTTCTATATATCATCATTGCTTAGCACAGTATCTGGCACAGAGGAAATGGTTAAGAAGTGTCTATAGATTAACTGAAATATTGCTGTGTTGTCCAAAATGAGGAATATGAGAAATACAAAGAAGCATGAAAAAAATTTACAAAAACTAAAACAAAGCAAAGTAAGCAAAAACAAGAAAATAATGTTACACAGTGATCATAATTATATCAAAAGAAAGAACAACCATAAAATAATCAGAAGTGAAGATCGCAAAATTACAAAAAACAAGCATAATTCTCAAAAAAGAGACATGAGCTGACATCTTACCAATGCCTCTTTGCAGAGGTGGAAGGTATACAAGTGTGATACATTGCAAATATTTTTCAAACTTTGTCAATGTGTTGAGATCTTTGCAATTTTAAATACCTTTTTCTTGTTCTTTTTGTTTTTAAAATTATTTGTTACATAAGATAACACTCTGGGAGGGGATGTAAAGAGATATTAGGAGAAAATTTTTTGTTGTTGAGTCATTTTTTAATTGTGTCTGATTCTTCATTACCTTTTTTGAAAGTCTCTTGGCAAGGATAATGGAGAGGTTTGCCATGCTATTCAACAGCTCATTTTACAGATAAGGAACTGAGGGAAATAGGATTAAGTTCACACACACACACACACACACACACACACACACACACATCTAAGACCAGATTTTTAACTCAAGAAGAGTCTTCCTGACTCTGAGTCTGGCTTTCAATCTACATCACTACCTAACTTTCCTGGGAAAAATTGGAGGAGATGTAAAATTAAAAAATAGATAGATAGATAGATAGATAGATAGATAGATAGATAGATAGATGAATGAAATAATTAATTAATAAGCAAATAAATAAGTTAATAAATGAATGAATGAATGATTTCTCTGCTTCAACTTTCTGGCTTCAGCTAGTCTTTAGCTAAAATGTTACCTCATCATAAGAGTAGTAAGCTCTGTCATTGACCTCTTTGCTTAAAGCCCTAAAGCATTTCCTTTTACTACAGTTCTCTTGGAAAAGTTAAAAACCCTAATACAACCATTCAGTGAACAATGGAGAAAGCTCCAATTATTTTTCTCTTAAATGGAAAGAATCTGTCTGTTTTTTCTAAGCATTGGTAGAAATGGATATTTCCTCTCCAGAAGGTTTTATTCCATGCACTAACATTTTTAAAATATTGAGAAGCCTCAGATAATTAGAAACTTCTTAACTAAAACTATTTTTACCTGTATTTCCTGTATTTCTCTAAAAGTTCTACTCTGAACTTTTACTCTACCATCTCTACCATCATAGAGTGAAATCCAAAGACAGAAGAGATATATATTAAGGGCAACTGAGGGAGCAACTGGAAGTGGCAATGGGGAGTAAGGAACAAGCAGATTCTTCCTTCTGGCCCAGTAGATTAGCGATATGATCGATGTTAGTGTTCTTACATACATATATATGTGTAGATGGCACAACGTACTTGAGATTCTAGCTGGCTCTACTTCACATGGGAATCAAGACATCACCCTGCAATGTCATTGATCTTCTTCAAAAACAAAGTATAAGCAGTAACACTAACAAGTAGATTTATTGCTGGAAAAGTTGAATCATATGAAACACATTCTTGCTAAGAATAACAAAAGAAAATAGGCAAATCACATGGCAAGAGATAAGGATAATAGCAGTAAGAGAGCTCCTCTGGTACTCTAGTAATTTTAGGGGAAATAAAGGAAGGCTGTGAAATAAAGGCAGTTCACTGGCATGAACTTTTAAGAGCACATAGACAAAACTTCTCATTAGAACTTCTATGATATAAGAATTCTACAGCAACACAAACTTGATTTGTCTAGTAGCAATTCCACAATCTAGACATTAGGTGAATATCAGAAACTTTATGATGTTATCTACATGGTATCTTTTATCTGGAAATCCCTCAGAGAAATTGGAAAGTAGAGCCACTTTCCAGTCATACAAGTCACATCTTCTGATTGCACTTCCATGAACTTTTATCCTGTGTTCACCTGTTCATTGCTATGAAGAGTCACAAAAATCTTGTAGTATATGTAGGCCATTATTTAATTATTCCTCCTCCTAATAACTGACTAATAAGAGTCAATAGTTTGAAAAGTAATGTAAGAAGGTAGAGAGTTTATCAAATAAGAAGATATTTGTAAAATTCTTAACACAGTGTCTGGCATATAGTAAATATTTATTAAATGCTTGTTTTCTCCCCCTTGCTTCCCCTTTTACAGAACTACAATGTATATGGATCTGAAGCAAGCACTTAAAAGCTTTGTAAGGACAGCTGGGTAGCATAGTGGATAGAGCACAGGAAAACCTGAGTTCAAATATGGCCTCAGATACTAATAGCTGTATGACTTTAGGCCAGTCATTTAACCTCAGTTTCTTCATGTTTAAAATACAGTTAGCAACAGCCCCTACCCACTCCAGGTTGTTGTGAGATTAAAACAATATATTTGTGAAGGTCTTTGCCAACCTTTTAAATGCTAGCTTTTATTTTTCATATGTTCATGCTCCTCTCTCAATAGTAGCTTTGTAGATCTAGGATCAGATGGTCAAGAAAATCTCTTAAGAAGATAAATGGTAGATAGTCATTGGCAAAAGTATATCAGGGAAAAAAAGTTTTGAAAAATTTGACAGCTCATTGTTCATCGTGAATATTACTTTAGCTACTGACTCTGCATAGCCCATCTGAAACACAATGACTTTTACTTTCCTGGACTTTGGCTTGGCTGATTTATTATATCCTTGGCTGCCTCTTGCTTGGTGCTTCTTGTACAAGTTCTCTCTTACACATTGTTATTGATTGTGCTGCTACCATGACTTTGACCTGGTCATTATTTCAAGTTTGTTCAGTCATCTTTTCAACCAGACTTCTCTTACTGCTATCAAAGACTGGCTTTCTGAATAAGAGTCAGACTCAGTAAACTCTCCCCACTGCCTTGCTCAGTGGCTAATATTTTTACATAGGTCAGCCATAAGAATAAAGACCTTGGTTGTGGGTGTCACTATAGGAAAAAACTGGGAAAAAGAAAATAAGCATGTATGTATTAATAGCTACTATGTTTCAGATACTGAGCTAACTGCTTTATACAAATATTATTTCATTTGATCCTCACAACTTTATGATATAGGTTCTACTATTATCCTCATTTTATAGGTAAGTAAACTGAGGCAAACAGAGATTAAATGGCTCGTCCAGGCTCATATATCTGGTCTTCCTGATTTCAGATCCAGTACTCTATCCACTGTGCTACTAGCTGCTTTGAATGGATGGCTGACTGGATCTGAAGGCTTTTGTGAAACACAAAAGAAACAAAGTGATTCAATATTCCTGTATAAATTCAAACACATCATGTTCCAAGCAATCAATTGACAAGCATCTACTATGTGCCAAATACTACATTGGTTTTGGGGGGAAAGAAATAAAAATGAAGCAATCCCTATTCTCAAGAAATTTCCATTCTATTATCAGAGTCAATGTTTATGTGTACACATATACATTTACACAAATATGTATACATATGTATATATATATATATATATATATATATCTACATCTACATATATTATATATTGTGTATGTGTATATATACAGATTAAATACAAAAGAAACAACAAGTGGTTAATTATAAGATAGCTTGGGAGGAAGGACATCAGTATTTAGAAGAATAAGGAAAGGTTTCATGTATAAATTAGTGCTTGAACTGAATCTTGAAGGAAGAAAGGATTCTTTGATGGAAAAGAAAGGAGAGGAATGAATTCCAGGTATGGAAGCCCATAAAGACAACGACAAGGGAAATAGAATGTTGTATGAAAGGAACACAGAAAATGTCTAAATGGCCTAAATGGGGGGGGGGGGGTTTCAGAAGAAAAAATAATGAGTTCCATTTTACATTTGTTTGAGTTTGAGATTTCCTCTAATATATTCAGTGTGAAATGTCCAATAGGTATCTGGTGATATAAGACTGAAGCTCAGGGGAGAGAATGGAACTGGATATGTGGATCTATCAGTTATCTGAAGAACAATGTAATGATAAACTCAAAGAAATTAATGGATTTCATAAAAGCAAAATATCTAACTTTAAACAAACTAAAGGTTAGCTTTGCCTGCATATGTGTAAATAGGACTCTGATAAATTAATTTGATAATTGTTGTTTACACTATTATCTTCATCCAGTATTTGGCCTTTAGTTATGACATATATAGTCAACTTCTCCAGCAAATTACACATATTATTAAGGTCAGTACTTGATATTTCTGTGACAGTAATAGAGAGAGAAAGAAATAGACACAGAGGATCAGACAAGAAAGACAGAGACATCACCATTTCCATAGAATTATTTTACTTAGATAGAATATATACTTTTCTCCAGTGCAATTTTCTCTTCAACAATCCAACAAACTCCCCCTTTTCTTTAATGAACATATTGTACTGTATCTCCCAATCTCAACAGATGACTCAAGAATGACACTCAAAAATCAATGTGCCCTCTGAAATGGGATGAAATAGAGATTTTAAAGCCAGATACTTACATTTATGTGGTTTCAGCTTGTGTTTAATCCCTTGGAAGGAATGTCTCACCAATATTATCAGATTTGACATTGTTTTCTATTTTCTAATCATAGCTTGTAATGAGATTGAGCACTGGTTCCAGATTTTTTAAAAAGACAGAGAAAAAAGAGAAAGGAGAAAGGGGGACTATTATTTAAGAAATAATGTTCACCTGGGACCAATTTCTCCACTATTTCAAATCTTAATATGTATAAACATTGACATTTCTCTTTGAATAATCTATATTCCACTTCTGAACCTTGAAAGAACCTCACTGATGAGAATAAAAGTAATATTAAAATCTGAGCTATGTCACTGAAAATAACTAGTTCAATTCAATAGATATTCATTTAGTGTCTATTGTGTATAAGATCATGGCAGAATATTAAGATTTATAAGACATGGTTTCTACCTTTGAGAAGCTTACAATCTAGTCCTGAGATTAAAGTGAGTACACAAAATACCATAGTACCAGGTAAGTGGTACAACAAATAAAAATAAAGTGTTTCAGAGATACAGAGAATGGAGAAATCACATCTGGTTAAGGGAAGAGAAAAGCTTCCAAAGAAAAGGTGACCCCTGAGAAAGACTTTTATGGCAGAAGAAATAGCATTGAGGTTGAGACCATGTGATGGAAGGAAATGAATAAATAAGATGTCTGAACTTTATTTGGTGGATAAACTTAAGAATTTTGAGCATATGGCATTATTAAGCTATGCTGTGGAAAGAGGATTATTCCAACAAATGAAAAATGCACTTATGTAGAGGGTGGATTGCAAAAGAAACTGATAGCAAAAATTTGAGTTGAAAACTTCTAACAATTGTGCAGATAAGAAGCAAGGAAAGAGTGGAAAGGAACAGATCTGAGGAAAGGAGAGAGACAAATTCTACAGAATTTGTCAACCAACTGGAAATGAGAGTGAACCAAAGATTACTTAAGGTTTCTATCCTGGGTTTTAAAAATAAATAGATAAGTCAAGAGTAGATGTTTTGTCTTTGCTTTAAAAAATGTGTGATGTGAAAAAGAATTTAGTTGAGAGCATATGAATTCATTTCTGACATAATATAAATACAACATAAGTTTTTTCAGGACTGTGGGAATATTTTTTCATCTTTGTCTCTGAATTCCTTTGCTCCTAACACAATGTTTTGCTCATAGTAGGAGCTGAAAAACTGCTTTATTAAATAAAATATTAGGAAACAATTTAAGCACAGCTTAAGTGGTGCTGAATCTTCATAGAAATTAATTTTCCAGGAATGTGACAAGGTATTCATAGTTAAGTGTTCTTACCTTTAGGTTTCTTTCTTAAATATATGAAATTAAATCAAATGTAACTAATAAAATATTTTGCACATTTTTCTAGTTATAGGATCATAGGAATTTAGATGAAAGAAAGAACATCTAATCCAATACATTAGTTTTTACCAGTAAAGAAAGTGGCATGCAGAAAGGTTAGTGCTTAGAGGATAGTAACTGTTTCTTCTTTATATTTGTATTCTCAATGCCACGTACAGTCTCTGGAACATAAAAAGTGCTAAGCAATAGCCTGTTTGATTGATTGATTGATTGATTGATTTTCCAAGATCTCAAGGGCAATAAGTTCTTTCCTATGGGTTTCTTCATTAACCAGGATGGCGATATGGTAGATGGCTTTGTATTTTGTTTTTAAATAAACTCACGTCCAAAAAAAAAAAAAAAAAAAAAAAAGTTGTTATAGGGGCACTTATCAAAATATCCACTTCAATCTTCTTGCATAAACTCTAGCTATTATATAGGCACTAGGTTATTATTACGACTCCTACATAAATTCATTAATAATAAATCCACACATAGTTATTAACTTTATCAAATGCCCATATGGTACATTTTCCTATTATTTCTCTTGGCCCATTGGCAACTGTTTCAGCCACAAGTGACACCAAGTTTAGCAATACTAAGTGCTGTCCTCAACCAAGCTGTATTGCAGCATTTTGTTGTTAGGGTAACAACATTTGTTGACCTGTGGCATACCCCTCAGTGAAGTGAAAAGCATCTCACTGGCTGTCTTTTCAACTGTGACATGCCTTAGTCAGAAAACCAGAGAGTGTGACATGCCAGTCACAGAACTGAGAGGCCTGAGGGCCACATGTCACACTATGTGGCAGCCCCCTCTGCCTTCTTGTATAAGCATTCCCAATCAGTGCTGCTCTCTTTCCCAGGAGCTGAAAAACAAAAGACTTTTCTTGTACACTTACTTACAGCTTATATGGCAATGTGCTTAGGTGACTTATAAGTGGAAATGATTCCCCATTTGGGGAATAAATTCTTTCCCATATGGGAGTCTGTCATTAGTTAAAATATAAGCTATTATTAATTTGTTGGGTCTACAATCCCTTGACAAGGATCACTGATCCAAATCTGAGTTGCTGTGACTGAATTCATTGGAGGAAGAGGGGAAAGAAAGTGCCAGAAACTTCTAGATTTTGAATAGCATCATGAAAAATAGCCTTGGACAAGGGATACAATTTCCTTTTGGCAAGCAAAGTGGCCTGCTAAACCAGGACCTTATCCAGTTATAATCCTCCCATTTCCAACAAGTTCTCTCATGTCATTCTTCTACTCCATAAACTAAAGTGTCTCCCCCATACCTCTAAGATCAAACATAAAGTCTTCTTTTTGGCATTTAAAGTTATTCATAATCTCACTCTGACTTACCTTTCCTCACATGTTATGTTTCCTCCACTACACTCTCTACAATCTAGACAGTGTCCTATTCACTGTTACTCTAACATGATGCTCCATTTCCCATCTCCAAATTTTTCATAGAATTATGCCTGGGATTCTCTCCCTCTTCTGCTTTTTAGTTGCCTTAGCTTTCTTCAACCTTAAATCTTACCATCTCTATGAGGCCTTTCACTCTGAGGTTACCTTCCATTTATCCTATATATACATATTATTTGTATCTAGTTGTATAGAATGTATATTACATGTAGAATATATATATATAGAATGTATGTAATATATAGACGGTATACTCCTAATATACAACTATGTCCAATGAGCTATCAAACTGCACATACCCTTTGATCCAGCACTATCTCTTCTAGGTTTGTATCCCAAAGAGATCATGAAAGAGGGAAAAGGATTCACATGTGCAATAAGGTTTGTGGCAACCTTTTTTGTAATGGCAAGAAATTGGAAACTGAGTGGATGACCATCAGTTGGAGAATTGCTGAGTAAGTTATAGTATAATGAATGTTATGGAATATTACTGTTCTATAAGAAATGACCAGCAGGATGATTTCAAAGAGGCCTGGAGAGACTTATATGAACCGATGCTAAGTGAAATGAACAGAACCAGGAGATCATTATACACAGCAGCAACAAGATTATGTTATGATCAGTTGTGATGGATGTGGCTCTTTTCAACAGTGAGGGAATTCAGACCAGTTCCAATGGCTTGTGATAGAGAGAGGCATCTACATACAGAACGACTATGGGAACTGAGTGTGAATCACAATATGGTATTTTCACTTTTTTGTTGATATTTGCTTGCATTTTGTTTTCTTTCTCATTTTTTCCTTTTTGATCTGATTTTTCTTGTGCAGCATGATAAGTGTGAAAATATGTATAAAAGAATTGCACATGGTAAACATATATTGGATTATTTGCCATCTAGGGGAGGGGATGAGGGGAAGAGCAGGAGAAAAAAAATTGGAACATAAGATCTTGCAAGGGTGAATGTTGAAAACTATGCATATTTTGTGGGGGAAAACTTAAAAAAACAAACAAAAAAAAAAAAAAAACAAATGTGTGCTCCTTGAGGGGAAGAACTGTTTTTGCCTTTCCTTGTAACCCAGTATAGTTCCTGGCTTATAGCAAGATCTTAATAAGTACTTTTGATCAATAGTTAGTTGCCAACTAGACTTTAATATAGTTAGATGGATCTGAGACTGGTTAAACAGCCAGATTTGTAGAATATTTATTAACTTTTCAATGTCAGCTTTAGCAAGAGATCTCCATTGGAGTTACCTTAGCATTTATTCTTGGCCTTGTGCTAGCCAATATTTTTATCAATTACTTATAAAAATGATATAGATGCTCATCAAATTTGCAATTCACAGGAATCTATAAGGAACAAGCAATACTTGATGACAGAGTTGGGATCCAAAAGATATGAAAGAGCTTGAGAGATAGAAAAGAGCACTAAGCTGAATTTAATATGAAATAATTCTATTGGGATGAATGTAAAATATTTCCCTTGAATTCAAAAAATCAATAAGAGAAAGTTTCTTAAACTTGTTTTGCTTTTGACTCCATTTCACCCAAGAAATTTTATATAACCCCAGATATGTACAAAATAGGTATACAAATCAAACATTTACTGAAAATAAATCATAATTTCACAACTCCCACTTTCAATTATGGAATCCCATATGGGATTGTGACACACAGTTTAAAAAGCTTTGTTATAGAAGTATAGTTAGCAGTTTGTGGGGGTTTTTTCATCTAAAAGTTTTGAGACTATAACAAGTGGTGTGCTGGAGTCAACTTATGAAAGTTGATTGTCAAATTTTTAGTGTGAGCATTTATACCTCAGAAATTGTTATATGCTACAAATCAGAGTTTAAGTTATTATTTTGTTGATTGTCTGTTTAGAGCAGGAGTTCTGAACAGGTGCCTGGCCAACCAGATGAAAATATAATTGAGAAATATTTAATAAAACAAATATAAACACAAGAGAACATATATAATGTTAATATGTGATTTTCTGAGTCAATGTGCAGTCTACTGGGATACTTATGTACAGATTAACGATTGAATTAATTTGAGTTTGACACACCTAATCTAAATCTAATAAAGTTATGGAGGAAATATTAATAATGCAGACTAAACCTAAAAGTATGTCATGTCTTCAGAGACCTCTTGTTAAACATTTATGAGCATATCCCTGACTTTAAGGTTGCTATATGTTAGAAGTATTATGTATCAACTAAAAAAAGCTAATTCAATTTTGAACTGTATTGAGATAACTTTAACACCAAAGTATAAAGATTGAATAGTGTCTCTGTACTCTTATTTTCAGAGTCTTGGTTTTTAAAGGACTTTTATAAGTATCCAAAGTAAAGGCACACAGAATGAAGAACAGTCTCGAGTCAATATCAAATAAGAGAAACTGAAGGACCTGGAATTGTTTAATCTAGAGAAGATTGAGAAAGAAAAGGAAGTGGAGAGGACATAATAAATAGCTGTCTTCATATATTTGACCAGCATTGGACTTGTTCTTTCTGGTCCCAGGAACAGGCACAATGGTTGAAAGTAATGAAAAATTACATTTAAGCTTAGTAGTAAGAAAAATTTCCAAACAAAAAGAGCTATCCAAAAGATGAATAGTTTACAGGCAGTAATCTCCCCCTCAGAGAGGTAGGATTCCACCTCTTTGTTAGGTATGTAGTGGGAGTTTCTTTTCAGGAATGGATAAATTAGATGATCACTGGGGTCCTTTCCAATTTGAAAGTTCTATGAAGCTCTGACTCCTCCTTGACACCTTAGGTAGACTTAGACGTTGCCTGAATCATGATCAAAGGTACTTAAGGAACTTCACCCTGAAGGTCTATATTTTTTAAATCCAATATGCTATCGGTGCCACAGAGAGGTTAAGAAGGATAAGACCTGAAAAAAGTCCATCACATTTTACAATTTGTAGCTTTGGAGAGAGCAGTTTCAGCTGAGTGATGAGGTCAGAAGCCAAAGTGCAAGAAATTGAGTATTGAGAGGTAAGAAAGTAGAGGCAACAAGTGTAGACACATGATCTATTCTGTTTCTGTTCCTTTGCACTGAATATCTCCCAAATCTGGAATGTTCTACCCCCTTCACCCTTCTTCAGAAAGTTTATAACTTTTGATCAATTTTCTCTAACTCTATTCTGGAAAGAAATATGTAAGTGATTAATAATAAGGGGGGAGCCCTATGGAGAAAGATAAGAAAATTAATCATATATGCTATAAGGAAAGCATATGAGTAAAAAATACCAAATGTTTGCCTTAAATTAACTAAAATCATCAAATATTAAAGCTATTTTTAAAAAATCTTAAAAAAAGAAAGGCCATGGTGCACTAGGTTCAAATCCTTGCTCTGCAACTTATTTTATGACTTTGGGTTAAGTCTTTTGTTCCTCATGTGCTTGTGAAATTCAGTTGTTTTTAGTCACGTCCAATTTTTCAGGACCTATTTGGGGTTTTCTTGACAAAGATAATGAAATGGTTTGCCATTTCATTCTTCAATTCATTTTATGGATGAGAAATTAAAGCAAAGAGTGTTAAGTGGCTTACCCAGGACCATAAAGCTAAAAAGTTCCTTGTTCATAAAATGAAAAAAATAAGATCACTTGGACAGAATAAGATGTTGGATTCAACTCTCTCATTTTATAGATGAAGTAGCTGAGGAACTGAGAAGTAACTTGTCTAAGATCCCATAGTTACTTAGCAGAAGAGTCAGAGCTCTATTTTAGTTTACTAAAACACTAAAGCTAGAAGAAATATTAAAAATCATCTATCACAAATCTCTAATTTTACAGGTGAGGAAACTGAGGCCCAGGGAGGTTAGATGTTTTGCCTAAGAGTATACACAAAGTAAATTGGAATATTTATACCAGCATGTTTTGTGGTGGGAAAGAACTGGAAAAAAAGTGGAAGGCAACCAGAATGGAATTATTCCTCATTGATTGGATAGTAGCTAAACAAATGGTGGTATTTAAATGAAATGAAATGCCACTATGCTGAAAAACCTGATGAAATGAGGAACACTAAAAAAGAAAAGCATGTATACATGTGAACTAATATAAAATGAGGTAAGTAGAGGTCCAAAAAGTGCACGACTATTACGTCAATTAAAAAAAAAAAAAACTAGTATGCACTTAATAAATGTTTCTTAATGGATTGATTGAAAAATAAATGTCACAAAATTATAAAAGATAAACTTGACCATAAGAAAAAGATATGAGAAGCTATGTTCATTCCTTTGCAGAAGTGAGTCCATGAGTACGTCTATAGAACTTTGCATAAAACATTGGATTTTTTGCAACATATTGATCAATTTTGCTGATTGTTTCTTCTTGTTGTTAAGATTTTTTTCTTTAAAATCTTTTATACATAAGAGGACTTTGCAAGGAGGAAGAGAGATACAGGGAGAAATCTTGGTCATATATATGTATACACAGATACACACATACATATACATATGTATACACATATGTATTTGTATGTATAACATGTGTGTATGTATATTTCACACACACATATATATATGAAATTGACTTTTAGCAATTAAAAGAATATAGAGCACAGTCTAGATCACCTGATTCCTGGCCTAAAGCATAATGCATGAAAAATTTTCTAACTTAATTTGCTAAATAAAGTAATTGGTGTGCTATTGGTTTAATTGTTTTTTTACTTGTTTCCAATAGCCAAATAAAACAATCTTTCAGGTGAAGCAGCTCTGAATTTAATGGCCATTATAACTGCTATGAATTTTTCCAGGGTAAAGCCACAAATCACAGTTTGGATCTTATTTTTGTGATGTAGCCTTCTTTAAAAATTGGATTAGAGACATGTGTGCTTTCTATATACATTCCTTCAAATCTGAATGCAAATCAAACTTGGGTTAATGGGTTACACTAGGGAAGCTTACAATTTAAAGGTTATATATTCTTCTCTCTATGACAGAGGTGTGCAATTATGAATGTTGAATGTTTCTTACATAATGTGTATGTCTTAATTTTTCTGGATGTTTTTCTTTATTAATAATCTTAATAATACAAGGTAGCTCAGTGGATAGAGGAAAAATGAGGGATAATGAATGTCATATAAAAATGAGATATCAGCAACTATGATTTTTAAATAAGATAATAGAATCTTACTGTGATGCCTTTTGTGAAATAAATATAGAAGGTTGAGCAACTTTAATAAAGTCACAATGAAGTGCATCTCTGTTTGGAACCTTGTCATCTCCCTGTGGAAGACATGATTCTGTCCAATAATGCCACCTTTAGAATATTGAAGTGACCTTCTGGTCCTGGATATTTATCAATCCATTCATATTCCAATGAAGAATAATAATTACATTTTAGAATCTGGAGATGATCTGATTGGCTCAATCTACTGTGGATCAGAGCTGCTGTTTTGCACTAGACCACAGTAAAAGGGAGTTCTCAGTGGTAGAGAGAAATTGGCAACAGGGTTGAGGGGATTTGCATCTTTTTGAATTAAGAAATTCTCCTTCTTTCTTGGGAGCAGCCTTGGAAAGGCAAATTGCAACCAAATACATGATCTCTCTCATCCTTTTCACCAGAGAAGTGACAATGAGAGAGAATGGTGGGATCTTCCTTTTACCTACATTGTGAAGACTTTAGTATAAACAATATTCAAAGTTCTCAGAGGAAACTCTGAGGGGAGGCAAAATGAGCTAAAGGAGTATTCATAGCCCCACCCTCACCTCCTAGATTGCCATGTAAACCCAGAACTTAGGTGGATGGATATAAATTATAGTTTAAAATGCCTCTTATAAAGTGAATTATTACCTTATAATTACATATTTTATAAACTTTTTGGTTTTCATCCCTAACTGTGATTTCATTCCTATGGAGAACTTCAAATATGAAGTTCTCTCTTTGCCAATAAAGATCAGCTATCTCTCATATAGAGTTATCTGAGACACAGCAAATAGGCATTAGAGGCAAAACCTAGACTCAGGTCTTCATGGATCTGCCCACTATCTATACTACCATGCTATTTATAAATAAAACTGTCATAGTTTGTATCATTTGCTTAAAGTAAGGTACATCTTACAGTACAACCTATTGAAAAAAGCAAACAGTACATTGGCAGTTATCCCATGACATTAAAAACATGTGATTTGGGGTGAAATAATCAGAGCATTTTGCTCTTTGGGGTTCTGTCTTAATAAACAGTCTGTTTAGGGATTTTTTTTATTTTCTAAGAAGATTGTTTTATGCTTGATATCAATCCTTGTCTTCTCTCTACAAAGGCTACTAGGTGAGCACAATGGAGTGCTGGACCTGGAGTCAGAAAGGCTTAGTTGCAGTCTGACCTAAGGCATTTAATAGCTATGTGACTCTGGGTAAATTATTTAACTTCTATCAGCTTCAGTTTCCTTAGCTGTAAAATGGGAATAATAATCATCCCTAGTTTTCAGGGTTGTTGTGATCTAATATTTGTAAAGTGATTAGCACAATGCCTGGTACAAAGTAATTGTTTAATAAATGTTTATTTCCTCTCTTCTTTCTAAAGAGTTCCACAAAGGAAATTGACAACAGTATCTGGTCTGTACCCTCCTCATTTTTCTTTCACAAAATCTGTTTCATGTTAGGTACAGAACACTGGATTCTGAGTCAGAAAAACCCCAAGCTTCTAAGATCTTATCTGAAGAACTATGTTCAATTCTGAGTGCCACAGTATAGGAAAAAATTCTGATGAGCTGGAGAGGATTCTGAGAAAGATAACAAGAATTTTAAAGGAACTTCCTTTCTTCTAATATAAGAATCATTGAAGGAACTAAGCTTGAAGAAAAGAAGGCACAGGAAAAATAAAATAGCTATCATGTAGAAGAAAAATAAAGCATATTTTCTTTGACCCAAGAACTTGAAAGAGACAAATTTAGGCTTGAGGTCAGTAAAATTTTCCTAATCATTAAAATTCTTCAAAAGTGGAATAAGGAGGGTTCAAGAGTTGATGAGTTCCCCCTTCTTGGAGGTCTCCAAGTGCAAGCTGGATGGCCACTCACATATATTGCAGTGGGGGGTTCCTTTTGTTTATGGATTGGACCAAATAACCAATGGGATCCCTTCCAACTCTCAGATTCTGTTGTGGGTTCACATCCCAGCTCTACCTCTTATTTTTATGCAATTCCTTTAGCATTCTTGGCTCTCTGTTCATTTTGCCAAAATATGGGGAGACAGACAGGAAGAGGGGACAAACTGACCAGATGATCTTTCAGTTCTCAATTCTATGAGCATTTTTTTTCTACCACTCTCTCCATCATTACTTGTCCTGGAAAGATGGATCAATTTCTAAGATATCACTCAAAAAAAAATTATAATCTTCTCCCTCTCCCTATCTTTTTTAGAACATTTCCACATTAGAAACATCTGATAAACTGACCAGCTGCCACCCACTACTATTTAATCCTCTTTAATCTGGCTTGAGAATGTTGAAACTACCCACCCTGGTTTTTTTATGCAAATCCTGAAAGGAATGGGAGATAGGCAATTAGAATAATGGAGAGCCAGGAAGTGGATAAGCAATATGTTCCACTCTTTGTAGGAGAAATGTGGTTACATGGATTTTTATTGAGTTTAAGAAATTTATCAGACAAAGTCAATAATAATTTAGCTGAACTTTCCTGACTTCCACAGCCCATTTCTCTCCTCATTCCTCTTCAATCCTCACTGAATCCTTGCCTCAAATATGACAGGGATTCAGATTTTTCTCTTTTTAAAAGAAGCAAGATGACTTTCTACAAAGAGAGACAAGTCACTGACCCTCACTTCTTCAACTATATAGTGAGAGAATAACATAAAGACATAATATAAAATCTTGCTGATTTGTATCTTCTGTGTAAATTCCTATATCATAGTCTGCATGAAGAAATTTGAAATACAGTAAAAGCTACAGTATTGGGGTTTTTACTATACCAAAATACTAGAAAAAAAAAAAAAAAACAATGTCTAGATTCCTCTCAATATAAATGATTAATCTATAATTAAGGCTAATACTACTGTTGGCCTTAATAAAACTGGAACCATGAAACTACCCAATGAAGGCAGTAGAGAGTTACTAACAAACTGCTCATTTTCCATTTGGTAAAAGAGAGAGGTTATTATACTTAGATCTATGCCACATAGGATTTTCCCAAATAGTAATGAATGATGCATGTAAAACTCATCCTTTCTTTCACTTATTAGGAAATTTCATTCATTTATTATAATTTTTATATTATTGCATTATTACATTACATTATAATTATTTTATCCACTTAATAGGTTTAGAAGAAAGAAAAGGAAGGAAAGCTAAGAAGAAGACTCCCTGGTGAACTTTTTATTAGCCAGTTCTCTCTACTGATCTGTCCCTATATGTTATATCATAAACATTTTACTCTATTTGAATTTTTAGTATTGAATTTTGATGGCTGACGTGAGTCAGAATCAGCCTCAGTGAATTGAGTATATAAATATATTTATATGTTGTATTTTAACTAGATCTATATCATATCTATATACATGTATATATCATGTGATTTCATTGATATGGGGAATTCCTAAAGGCAGCTAGGTGGTACAGTGGATAGAGCATCAGACTTAGTGTCAGGAAGACCTCTTAAAATCCTAAATTGATCCCAGACATTTACTAGATATGTAATTCCAGGCCAGTTACTTGACTTTTGTCTCTCAATTTTCTTAATTATTAAAAAAAAAAAAAGGATAATAACAGCATCAACCTCCCAGGATTATTATAAAGATCAAATAAAATAGAATTTGTAGCAAAATGCCTGGCACAGAGTAGGTACTTTATAAAAGCTTATTTCCTTCCTTATATTAATGCAAATGTAGGCAAAGGGGTAGATATAGAGCATTGGACTTGGAATCAATAAGACCTAGATTCATATTCTGCTTCAATCACTTACTAGCTATGAGAATTAACCTCTTTGGTACTCAGCTTCTCATCCATGAATGGGAAGGCTGGACTTAACTGCTGCTAATGTCCCTTCCAACTCTAAACTATGATCCTATGCATATTTGCCACTAATAATCTCCAGAGTTGCCTAGGTCACTGAGTGATTAAATCCCAAGTTTACAAAACCAGCCAGAGGTAGATCAGGACATAGATATTTTATACTTCAAGTCCAGCTCTCCATCTATTAAACTAGACTGCTAGAGATTTATATTATAATTACTATAACAATTATAATTATAATTAAAGATATCTATGTTTTTTTCTCCCCTTATAGGCTACAAGTTCCCTGAGGATAGGGACTTTAAGTTATTCATTTTTCCTCCCACCAGATAGTCCTATCCCTTGCACATAATACAGACACTTAATAAATATTTGTTAAATTAAACTAGACTAATATGTAGTAAATAGCAGATATATGAACAGAAAGACAGATGAGGACTGAAGAGAGAAATGCCTATATATAAAAACAATATGACATGGCATAATGGAGAGAATATTGACCTTTAGGTCAGGAAATTCTGGATTTTTAAATCCTACCTCTGACATATACTAGTTGTGTCACTTATCCAATGACTTGGATGGATAAGTCATTGAACTGCTAAGTGCTTTAGGTAAATTAAAGAGAAAGTGCTGACCTGTATTGGGAAAAGGAGTTTCCTTATTTGAAAGTTCCTTCTATCCAGGAAATCACAGACACAGACCCTATCCTACCCTATTCATTATGGAACAGTGGCTTAGAGTGTTCCACTAAACAGATCTTGGTCTTAAGCAAACTTTTTTAGACCTCAGTTTCCTCACCTATAAAATCAAGGGGTTGAACTAGATGATAACTCAAGTCCTTTCCCACTTTCAAAACGCTATGATTCCAGAAAAAAAATGCTTTAAACACCTGGAGTTGTGATGGATAAGAAACAGGACTCCCCTTTGAGGTATAACAGAAAGTGGAAAGTTGGTTTGAGTAACACACAAACATATTTGAAAAGCTGCACTAGTGTACGTAGCTTGGCTCGATGTAGTCAATGAGAACAGTATTGGAGGAGGGAGTCGAAGCATTCAGAGAGTGATAGTGAAGCACTAGACAAGATATCTCCTCTTCTTCTTTCAATAATTTCAATAACAGCTAACTGGAACTCATTTCTGTGAAGATTGAAGCCAGTGAACAACTTGATGCAACTCCATTTAATAGCTTAGCCCACAAAAGCCAGATGTCTTCCTGAGAATATTTTCTATTTAAAGCCTGTCTCATATAGCTAGGATATACTTGCTATTCACGAGACCACTTGAAGCGAATTTTTCTGACTACTTTGTGAAATGCTTTCCCCTTTTGACCTGAATCGCTACTTTCACAAGGTGAGGAGCAACACATATTTCCTTACTCAGTGATATGGAGGGGAAGGCAAACTTCAATATTAATCCTTCAGTTCTGTCCTCATTGAAAGTGAGCAGTTCAAAATACAATTCAGGTTGTTGGTTATATCCATACTTTAAACTAAATTGCTACAATGCCTCTCTGGAGACTTCTTAAAGAAGTATTTGGTAAGGAGATGGTAGAGGGGCAAGACCTACTTACTACCTGGATAACCTTGGAAATGTTACTTAAACAGAATCCCAGAATTTTTTCTAGAGTTGAAGGGAGCATCTCAGGCATCTATACTTAGATCTACAACACAGAACTTTCCCAAACAGTGATGTTTGACACGTTGAAACTCACCCTTTCATTCATTTATAGTTTTAGGAAAGCAAAGGGAAAAAAAGCTAAGAGGAGGACTTCTTGGGGAAACTTTTTCTTTATCAATAAACTTTCCTGATCTCTCTTCTTTCATAAACATTTTACGTTACTTGAATTTATGACATTGAATTTTGAAGAGTGATAGTCAGAATCCTCCATAAAGCCCATACCAGAAACAGAATCCCTACCTAAAGCACATCTGGCCAAGTAGTCAACCAGTCTGCTTAAAGATCTATATAAGGAGAAGAGCAGTAGTTTTGAAATCACAGGACCTGGGTTCAAATGCTGTCTTTGATGCTTACTACCCATGTATCATTGGACAAGTTAGTTAAAATCCTCTAGCCAGTTTCCTCATCTATAAAATGTGACAGTTAGATTAGATAACCTCTGACATCCCTTTCGCCTCTATATTTATATTCATTTCTATATTCCAATAAAAGGCATAGATTTATAGCTGAAAAGATCTTTAGAGGATATCTGGTCTAATTCCCTTATTGACTGATAGGAAGATGAATAGGAAGGGGATAGAGAGAGTATTGAACATCAAGGAAAAACTTAAAATATAGCACAATGGAAAGAGCACTAGTCAGTATTGAAGGAGACCTGTACACACAAAAGAAACAAAAATTCTTTCCTTCCGAATCAAGGTTCCAAATTATCCAGGTAACAGAGTGAAGCTTTAAACCCAGAATCTTTGACTCCAAAATCAACCTTCTTCCTACTACATTAAGTTGTTTCTGGGGTAGCCTGTTCCACATACAGGTAGATCTAATTGTTAGGGAATCTGTCTTGTCACCAAGATGACATTTACCACTTCACAACTTGTACCCAATGGCTCCAAGTTATGTCTTCTGGATCCAAACAGAACAAGCCATTCAATCAAAAAGTATTTATTAAGTACTAACTATATAGATACTGTGTTTAGTTCTGGGTAAAATTAGAAACAATCCCTTCCCTCAGGGAGTCTCTAGTCTAGTATGGAAGACAATGTATGAAGAAAAGGATACATATAAAATAAATACAGAATAAAATATATTAATCCTTTCCATACTTAAAAAAAAATCTACCTTGTCTTCCCTGAGTATTTTCTAGGCTAAACATTCCCACTTCATCATGTTATTATTATTAAGTAAAGCCATCTCTCTGAGTCTCAGTTTCCCCATCTACAAAATGAAAAGCTTTGGCTTTTTTGATCATTTTGATCATTTGGCTTGAATAATCTTCAGAGTCACATTTGGAGAAAAATAACCTGGATTTGAATCCTGAATACACTATTTAATACCTGTGCAACTTTTGGCAAAGCACTTAATCTTTATGAGTTCTTTAATTTCTTCATCATCAAAATGTGAGTGTTGACCCAATGACCTCTAAAGTTGCTTGCAATTTTAAAGTTATGATCTATGTTGTTTTTCTAGCTCTACTTCCTATGATCCCATGAGAAATTTGACTGATCATTCATTTAAATGTGGAGAAAGAGGTTGAAGGAAATTAGATATTTTTCTGACCTTTCAGAGCTGCAGCAAAAGGCACAAGTGGACATTTCAGCTATTACTAATATTGAAATCATAATTATTCAAGATTGATGGAATAATATTTGGATCTTTGTGATTTGGCATTAGATGATCAAATCTCAACTCTGTGAATCAAAAAGAGCCCAGGGATCCATTGTAGTCATCAAGGTCAAGTTCTCACATGCTTTCAAAAGCAGGAACTGGCACATAGGACAATGAGATAAAACAAATGAAGAGAGACTAAAGGAATCAAAGAGGTTACTTCAAGAAAAAGGGGAAAATTAAAATCTGAGAACTGTTTTTACCCTGGTTTTTTTTTTGTTTGTTTTGTTTGTTTTTTTTGCCTTTCGTACACTGTTATTGATATTTTCCTGAAATGAAGGTGAGGTGAGAGTTAAAGGAGAGAGAGCTTTGGGTCTTCTAGGTTACTATTTTTCAAATAGTTCTTAAAAAAAAAAGATTTTATTTAAATCAAGCCCTTAGCAGGTTGGCTGGATCCTTGAAAGCTGAACACAGCTTGCAGATGTCTGTCTGTAGTGCCACATGGCAGGACCAGCTTGGGGAGTCCCAGGAGCCTCACACAGGACCCAAAACTTCTTCTTTTGGTGCTGATTCCAAAACTCCACATCCCTTTCCAGTTCATTACAAACGCCTATTGTTTGCCATATTTATCTGCCATCACTGCTGTTTGTTAGCAAATGGAAAGAAAAACGCCAGGACTAAATTTCTGCCTGCCCCAGAATAGTGGAAGGGGGTTACAGGAATTGCATGACAGATGGTCTTTGAATGATATACAGAACCTCTGCCCCTGGGCCTGCTTTGGAGGAGCTGTTTTGGATTGTTGCTCAGAAGAGTGGGAGGTTGTTGTGTGATATGTGATTATTCCATAATAATTTTAATTATTTTGCCTGTTTTCAAACAATAGTCTCAGCCTTTTTTAATTTTTACACTCACTGAGTTGTGACATGAGCATTCTTTTCTCTGTGTTAGCAGGGATTAAAATCAAGCCCTGTATCCCTTCCCATTTTTTTCAAATAATCCATGTTTAAATAAATTACCTCAGTCTGGAAAACCAAGTTACAGGGCATTCTCTTGGCATGCATGCTGGCAAGAAAGGGGAGAGAGAGGAAAAAAAAAAAAAAACCTTATTGTGTTGTCTAGTGTGAGATTGTCACCGTAACAAGTTTCAAGAAAAGCCTGCCCATACCTCTCCTTTCTTTGAGCTGAGCACCAGGCTAGGGGAGCTTCATTTACATGCATATGGGTATCTGATTGGATCTGTTCAAAGGTACAGTAGGAGTCACTCAGACTGCATATGATGCGCATATAAATGAAGTTTCCAAAGTGGGGAGTGATGCTTCAGGAGAGACAGAGAAAATATGCCTTCATGATTTCATCTGAAATCCAATAGAAGCTTCAGGAACCAACCAGAAGCAGAAATGAGAAACTTTTAAAGTTTCTGCATTTTCTTATTTCTTTTTTTAACAATTAGATCTATGGCTAGGGGCATAGAGGTAGAGCAAGCATCCTGTTAGGTCCTAGGCTAGTCTAGGAAGCTGCCAACATCCAAATTGTTATGGCTCAGATCCTTTTCTGCTTACACTGGCCAGGAGCAGCCCTCCTGTTCTATCCTTTTCTTGAACAGAACATCACCACTGCTACATAATAACTGACCCTTATAACATGAGCATGCTTGAAAAGCACTTTGCCTAAGACAGCTAAGTTACATAGTAGATAGAGCTCTGGATTTAGTGTCAGCAAGACCTGAGTTCCAATGCTACCTTAGCCATTTATTAGCTCTGTAGCCCTATGCAAGGCATTTAACCTGTCAGTCTCTGTTTCCTCACCTGTGAGATAGAGATAATAATAGCACCTACCTCACATGAGCTCTCCAAAGCAGACCAGGCGAGTAGAGATTTTATATATTATTCACAAACCATCTGTCATGTAATTTCTGTGGCCCTTTTCACTATTCACTGTTTTTGGCAAGTAGAAATTTGATCCTGTTTTTTTTTTCCCCATTTTCTTTTTCTTTTTTTTTTTTTATGCTGAGACAAATGGGGTTAAGTGATTTGCCCAGTGTCACACATTTTTTCTAGAAACAACAGATAATATATGTAGGTAATCATATATGTAAAGTTTTTTCCCAAATCTTTAAATGCCTTAAATGTAAGTTATTATTACATATTTTATTTCATTTAAGCCTCACAGTATCCCAGAAGGCTTTTAATAAAGATAATATTTTCTCTATTTTATAAGTTGAGAACCTGATACTCAGAGAAGCTGAATGATTTATTCACCTGGGAAGATTTGAACCCACATCCTCCTGACTCTAAATGCAAAGAAAAACTCCTGACCCACTAACCCACAATCATGTGCACTTATGAATGGTCATTTTCTTTTCCTGAAATTCAAATCAACCCATCACCCAATAAAATATATTCCCTTCCATGGAGAATACAGAAGAATAAGATTACCTATAAATCTAAGCCAAAGGGAGAAATCACAGTGTTAATTTTCAATATAACCCATTCACTTTGTGAGTGGCTTCTAGTAAGTGACTTCTTAAACTGTTCTCCCATCAGATGAGTATTGATGCCCTAAAGGAGATATAGCTCCTGATCTCACCATCATGGTGGGAGGGAGTATGATATAATTTATATATATGTTAATTTGAGAGGAAGTGAGTTTATCATTCTGCTGTGTGATACTGAACTAGTTACTTAACTTCTCTGGTCATTAATTCTTTATCTGAAAAATGAAGGGGTTTCTCTTTACAGTCTTTAAAGTTCCTTTCTGATCAAAATCCAATTTTTTGGTGGGGGGAAGGAACTCTCAAATGAGTGATTATTTGCCTGGTCTTTCAGACAATGATAATTTTTTTAAAAATCTATTCCTCCCTTTTCTGCAATTAATTGATATAGTTACCTCAAAAACAGGATTTGCCATTGAGTGAGTTTGCTAGAAAAGAGAAAAATAAATCACTGGCCCATTATTTGATAGAAGAATCCCCTGTGGAGTCTTGAGTGCTTCCCAGCAGCTATGGTCTTAATCCAATAATGTCTAGCTCCTCTAAAAGGGAGAACTGAACTCCCACCACAGTTAATGCCCAAATGAAATTCAGATAACTCCCACCAGGTGTTGACAAAAAGGATTGGAGAAAATGTCCTCTGTGTCTTCACAAGGAATGTGAAGAGACACGTCTGCTTTCCTGGGAGACAGTAGCATTCCAGACGGGGGGAGGAAAGAGGGACCCATGCCCCTCAGCAGCTTCTTGTGTGAATAAATATAATTGTTCATGAAGTGCCTCTTGCCTGGGTTACCTCCCAGATCCTGAGATCAACAGATTGGTTCCTTTCCGCCACCCCACTCCCTCTAGGGACTACCCCATGTTCTAGATGATATGTCAGATCAAACATCTCAGAGGCATTAAATATGGTTTAAATCTTGAAGCTGTAAAAATAGAGAAGGAAAAGGAAGCCCCCACACACACACCCCTGCTTGCTGGCTAGAGGCCTATTTTGCAAGGAAATTTCTTCTATATTATTTGCCCTAGCCTCATGATTGTAATTTATTGGGATAGGAACTGGATCTGTGGTTTCATTGATATGGATAACTCCAAGGTAAAGAAACTCCTTCTACCAATACTAATTGACATCTCTGCAATTTAGTCTTAGGTTGTTGCTCATAGTCCTGAGACATGAAGGGATTTGCCCAGAGTTTCTTTCAATTTATACAACCAGAAATATCAGATGATAAAGATGACATCCCACTTTAATAGTTATCCTTTTCATGTAAGGTGCCTTGTTTACGTTCAATCCTGTATCTTGACATCCCTTTCTCTCCTTCCAAAGGATTCTACGTTATATATTTCTTTAAGAAATTAAAGTGAATTAAAAACAATTTAGTTCTAAGAACTTTTCAGCTCCATTTGAGTTAATTGGAGGCAACCTGGTGTCACAAAGCCAGGGCTGAGTAGGATCAGAATAGAGAATGAGATTGAGGGCTCCTTGTTGGGTACTGGGGATTAAGCTACACTTACTTTACCCTTTTCTTCTTCTAAGTCTATGCACATGTCACTCTTTCTGGTTGAAATATTCCCTTCAATTAAGCAGAACTCTGGGAGGCCTTCCTAATAGGCAAAAACTATCCCCCTCCCCCATACCACCACAAACCCCTGTGCACCCATTTCAGAGGTGAAATTACTCCCTCTTCCTGAAATTCAGATTAATAAATATTTTTAAGTATGTGGTATCCATGACCAGTTGTAATCAAAATATTAAGGCATAAAACATGAAAACAGGGGTCCTAAAGTGGGAGGCTTCCTATGGCTCTAATCCTGTGAAAGAAGATGTTTTATCTTAAAAGTGAAAAAGAATTAATGGAGGAAAGTAGGCCCTTTATTCAAATACCATATAGATTTAGGTCTTCAGAGTGGTAAGCAAGATGATGTCTTGTGTTTTTATAATTAAATTTGCTTGTGCATTTGCATCTATTTTACTCTATAGTTTATGAAAATTATTTTGACCTATACACACAAAAGAAACAAATAATTTTTTCCTTCAAGATAACCATTGGAGGATTTCATCCAAAATATTTTTTTCAATAAAATAGCCTGGATCATTAGCAATATGAATACCAATGAAATTTTTTTTACAGAAAGAAATAGAAAAACAACATTCAAATCCTAGCTATTTTGTTAAATTCCCTAAAGCTCTCTTATTGTTAGTGACATATGACAGAGCTGAGAGTGACATTGAGATGGCCTTAATAGTACAATAAATGGCAAACTTCGGAGAGTTTAAAAGATTCCACAAAGTGCTTTTATTCTGATCCACAACTGAATTATATTCAAGCAAAAGGGAAAAATAGGTGGGGAGTTGATTTATAACTCACGGAGGCATTCTAGTCAGAAGGAAGACACCAAATTAAGTCCCAAATGCAATTTACAAGTACAGTATTTGAATTCTCTAATTGTTCTCATAAACATTCAGGAAAAAAAAGAATCACGTTAGAACCAGTTATTCAATAGTACAGTTTTACAGAAAAGTATCTCCAAGTACTTTTTCTTCTTCTTCATGAAGTAAAGGAGGCTAGCAGATCCAGACAGTAATCTGTGTCTGATGATCAAATAGGACCTGGTTGGGAGTGGTTTCCAAAAAATTAGAGGTCATGAAGATCCTCTGGAGGTCTTTTTACACTGACTGTTCTCAGACTTTGGAGCCATAAGTAGGCAGAATGACTGGGATTTTGCCACAGGGTATCAAGATGTTTAGGATATGAACAGTACTTGGACTTTCTCAATAGGGGGAAACAGCAGGATTCAGCACCTAGTTAGAAAAAGTAATTAGTTAAAATAAGAAGCTATCAAATGGTACATGTTTTACTCCCTGGTAGCTAATCCTCATATGAACTCCTTCGCACCTTATTGTCTTTCTCTGGGGTTTCCTTGACAACAGGGAC
This sequence comes from Sminthopsis crassicaudata, assembly GCF_048593235.1. Taxonomy (NCBI): domain Eukaryota; kingdom Metazoa; phylum Chordata; class Mammalia; order Dasyuromorphia; family Dasyuridae; genus Sminthopsis; species Sminthopsis crassicaudata. The sequence goes on along the minus strand of NC_133620.1, from coordinate 207,919,068 downwards.
CAAAATGTGTTCTAGGATCCCTACTTACCAAGCTTCATGTTTGAAGGACTGAGATTTCATCCCAAAGTAGGCTTTCCTCTGTCATCACTTCCAGGCTCAACATATTTTGCATTATAAGATATGATTTGAGGGCATCTTTCAAGCTGTTTTCTCATTCTGAATTTGGTAGTGCTGGCCCCAGATAAGAAAAATTGCTTTTATAACTCTGACCGGAACTTCTGAGTCTAGATCAAACTTTCCCCTTCCTCCAGATAACCTATTCACCTAGTCCCTCGTACCCACCAAATCTCCAACAGAATTGTCAAGAAAATAGAAATAGCTTTAGATGAGCCTTCAGTAAGATGATATCCTCCTCTTATCTTACCAAATAAAAGTCAATTATTAACTTATGGCAGGAACCAAAGTAAATAATTAAATTAGAAATACTACTAGAAGACATCTAAAGGACCCTCAAGATCACACATGATACCCAAACTATTGATGTAGCTCATTCCCTCATGCCTCTTTCCTAAAGCATTCCAAGTAGATGTGTGTGGCTGTTCTGTACTTAAGGGTGTTTAGGGAATCACATTCCACAATCAACTTCAATGAAGCAAACATTCTCTCAGAAATTCCCTCTTTCTTCCTCCTCTCCACATTCTTCTATACAATCACTTAATTGTGTAGCTAATTCTGTATCTTCGTCAAGTTGAAAAGGCCAGATCTATTATTCTTCTATTCTTTTGGATGGGGCTGGGTCTTCCATCCTAGCCTCTCTCATGAAGGTAAGAGGAGGCAAAAGGAAGAAACATCCAAGCACTGAGAGGAAGGAGGGAGGGTTCTGAGAAGAATTTTCCAAACAAGCTAGACCCTGCATAAATACTTTAAAATAAGGACTCTGAATGCTGCAAAAATGTTATACTTTTCTATGCTTTTACCTCTTCTGTTACCTCATTTATTTTCTTTTTTCCTAATAAAGGTTCTTTATTTTTAAATTTTATTTTATATAGCATTTTATTTTTCCAAATACATACAAAGATAGTTTTCAACATTCATTTTTGCAAAAACCCATATTCTAAATTTTTCTTCTTCCTACTGTCACCCCTGCCCAAGACAGCAATGTGCAATTCTTCTAAACATATTTCCATATTCGTCAGGTTGCACAAGAAAAATCAAAGCAAAAGGGGGAAAAAAACATAAGAAAGAAGAAAAATAAGCAAACAAGCAACAATGCAAAAAAAAAAGGTGAAAATATTATGCTTTTATCTAGATGCAGCCTCTATAATTCTCTCTCTGGATGCTGATGGCTTTTTCCATTACAAGTCTATTTATTAGAAAAAAAAAAAAAACAAGTCTATTGGAATTACCTTGAATTGTCTCATTGTTGAATAGTCCATCATATTTGATTATCACATAATCTTGTTACTGTGTACAATGGTCTCTTAGTTATAAAGGTTACCTAGAAAATTTAAAAATTAACATTTAACTTATTAAGAAAAACTTGGATTTGGGCAGGGCAGGTGGTACAAGGAGAGAGAATACCATAGCTGACTTCAAATAGTTCTAAAGTTGCTTTTTGGAAAAGAGATTAAACTTATTTTGCATAAAGGTAAATGATACATTCATTGGATAGAGTGCTGGATCTAGACTCACAAAGACCTGAGTTCAAATCTATCTCCAAACAATTAACAAGTCACTGTCTGTCTGTTTCCTCAATTGTAAAATAGGGATAATAGTAGGACCCATTTTCAAGGATTGTTGTGAGGATTAAATGAGATAATAATTGTAAAATGCTTAGAACAGTATCTGGCACATAGTAGGCACTTAATAAGTGCTTTTTCCTTCCCTTCACCTTTCTTTTTTGCTTGGCCCCTTGAGTAAACTAGGAGCAATGGAAAGAAGTTGACAAGTCAGATTTTAGTTCAGTGTAAGGAAATTAATTAATTTATTATTAAAGTTATATAAATTAATTAATTAAGGAAAATAAAATTAATGCTGTCTAAAAAGAGAATGGGCTATCTTATGACTTATCACAATGTCTAGAGGTCTTCAACCAGAGATTAGACTACCGCTTATTGAAATTGTGGTAGAAGTGGTAGAGATGATTTCTGCTCAGGTACAGGTTGGAATGAATATCCTTTGACATCTTTTCTAGTCCTTCAAATTAGGACTTGGTGACTCACAACTAGGTTTATGTGATAATCACAAAAGCAGAAAAAAAATTTGAGTGCTTCTGCAACAATATTTGAAGATGAAAAACAAATTCAATTATGCTCCAAATGGTGCTGGAGTTCCCTTAGTGACCAGTATGGTCATGGTAGCCTTCCTCCAGTTTTCATGACAGCAACCACAAATGAGGCATGAAAGCTGCAGACATTGTCGCTAGCAATTCTTCCCCTCAAAGTGAATGCAATATCTTTTTTTTCATATATTTTCACCACAAATGGTAAAAAATAAATAAATAAATAAAAGGTGCTTAAAGGCATAAACTTTGGCTAGATGGAAAAGTCATCTATCCGAGACTCCCTTGGGCCTCCAGAGAATCATGTTTCTACCTTGTATTGATTCCTCTGGGATACTCTGAGAGAAAATAGTTATTAAATTACTCCTTTTGGCAAGAAGGAGTTAATGCACCTCTAAAATTTGAATAATTTGCTATTTTTCTATCGGAAGAACCAAGTTTGTTCTATCTAAATTCAACTGTTTACCTATGTTGAAAAGCAACAAGAAAAACCGAATGAGTCTCCCTTCTCTTGTCTTACCTTTAGTTGTAAATTAGGAACCATCAAAAATTGCATTAACTTTTTGGGGCTATTGTAATAATTTCCATAAGGACCATTTTCCAGGCACTAATTAGGGAACAGTTTACCTTCAAAATCAAATGCAGTTCCCAAGGGGTTTAAACCTAAAACCAAAAATACTTTACGCTAGGGGTAAATCTGGCTTGGTTTTGGAATCATCCACAATGAAGGATTGGGGCACTATTTATATTTTTAATAATATTTCTTGCTTTCAGATCATCTTCATTTCTCAATAATTCCTTCTCTATTCAATAGGTCATTTCTTTTAATGAAGAATGAAAAAAAAAGAGAGAGAAAAACAGTTCAGTAAAATGAAACAGTATATCGATCAAGTCCCATGCCTATCTGCAAAGTCCCCCACCTCTGCAAAGAAGGAAGGAAGGTGAATTTTCTCAATTCTTTTCCAGAGCCAGGCATAATGAAGCTTTAAATATGAAAAAAAAAAAAAGTTGATCTCATTTCCAGTTCTAAGATTCTATGATTTCATATCTATTTAAAACCAAAGTGTCTAATAACCAAGTCAATTTTCTCCATAAGAACTGGAGCCAACATTCTTTTTTTAAGGCCCCCAAATTTCCTACAGCTTGATGCTGTAACTGACAAGGAAAAAAACATTAATTGGAGAATTGAAATTTGAGCCATTTTTCCTAACTTTCAAGTCTACTGACTAGATAAGTTAGAGACAAATCTAAAAAAAAAAAAAAATTCCAAGCCTAATAATATTTTAGCTGAATAGGTCTTTCATGTGATCTTCAATATTCTCTCAGTGTATTTATTCATAATCAAGTCATAAGAAATCTGAAACTTTTGTTGTGATAATAGTACATCAAATAAAGTTTGTAAGACTTTAGAAAGAATGCCAAGTTTTCATTTCTTTCTTTCTTTATGATGTGTCATTAAGATTCTTCTGCTATTGCAAACTCACTTATAATGTGATGATAAGAGAAGAAGGGTGTGGGGGAGAGAAATAAAGCTTCAGTGAAGAGAATTGAGGGACATTGTGAAATATAATGGTTTTGGAGAGTGATATTAAAATGCAATTAATGTGTCTGGAGCCTGTTTCAGCTACCTAGGCGAAAGGTTCAAAATCTGTAGCTATTAATAATGATGGATAAATAACAATAATCTAAGTTAATGGCAGGTGTCTCTTGGGCTGTGGAACTGTTGCTGAGGAAATTCAGAAATGAGTTTAAGAAAGAAGTATATTATATTTAATCACACATCCTCCCTCTGGTCCCTTGGCTTCAGACATTCCACATGCTCTAAGGTCTAAGGGGAAAGAGAACTGATGCTGGCCCACCCTTTTTTTCCCTCCCCTAATTGCAAGGATCTTTAAAAGTGAGAGTAATGACTTCAGAAAGGCTTCCTCAAAGCATACAAGCTAGAGTTTGAACCTGTCATATGCAAGCACCAAATTATCAATCAGTAAAAAATAAATGACATTCAAGGTTTTAATCTTCATATACTTTATGTGAAGTGCTAATCCTCACAACAATACTTTTTTTCACAGATATTGTTTCCATTTCATAAAAGATAAAACTGTGAAATAAAGTGATATGTTCAGAGGAAGGATTTGAAATCAGGCTTTTCCTAATTCATAATCCTATCACTTGACCTTTATAGAACATCTAACATGTTCCCAGCACTACTGGGTACTCTGGAAGAAGCATAGAATATTACCCCTATTTTCAAATAGTCTGTTATCTCATTGTGGCATTAAGATCTACTCTAAACAGAAATTCAGGAGCACTTGGGCATACTCCCTTTACATATGGAGTCCTTAGAAAAACTACTCCATATTTAATGTATTGCGTGGATTTGCCCCCATTCAAAGACAAACCCCATCAATTGTAAAAAAAATTTTTTTTTAATTTAAAAGTAAGCCTATTGCTTACTTTTACCATTCAACCAGAGGAATATACTTATACAGAGGTATTTGATGAAATCAGATATTAAGAAAAATAGCAATACAATATTTTCCTATAAGCCTGAAGCAAATTCTCCCAAAACTATATGTATCATCAAGAGCATATTTGCTTAGATAATACACGTATTAGGGAATACATGTAAAGTGGGTTCATTAAGGAATAGACAAATCAATCTCCTGATACTACAGGCCTGTAGCCAATTCCCAGTAATGTCACCATGTTTCTGTGGTTGGGTCTGGTCCCAGTTAAGGGATGGTCTTTACAATGCCTACTCCCCTTTGGATGCTGCTTCATAACTTATTCCCACTGGGAATCAAGTCTCTGCTGCTTCCACTAGACACTACATTTCTCTCTGTTGCCCTCTACTATTCTATTTGCTATAAGTTTCTGGGGCTTCATCTCTTCAGGGTCCTATACTGTCTTCTAAGATAACAATTACTAGAAAATAATTCTTTGATGAGAACAGGCTGACAGCTCCTTAGTCACACCCACCAAGTGACCACTTAGTCACACCAAAACACTCAGCCCATCAAAGAAAAGTCAAGCAGAATGCCCTTTATGGAGGATTTAATTTATTCTTTTAACTACCTGTGTCTGGGGCTGAATCACAAATCATTATCACAGACAACTACTGACTTGGAGCTAGAAATCCCTTATAACCCTTATTTAACAATTTACTTTCCCAATTTAACAACTCATATCCCCAAAGCCAATTTTTAGAAACTCTAGCAAAAAAAATAATAATAATAGAAGCACTGTATGTATTAAACTACATGACCTATTTCACTCCCAAGATCACATCTGGATGGGTTTGTAAATGACTCTCCAGAAAAACAGGAAGGAAAGATCATTGTTCTTTACCTTCCTGACTCATATTCTTTCTTTGATTATGTGTACCTATTTGTATCAGTTTTTAAAATTAGCTTTGATTCTATATTCTGATCAATTCTAAGTCTCTATCTCTCCCTATAGAGAATAAAAGAGAGTGTAAATTAACACATTCAATGTTCTAGGAGTTCAGAGAAGGATTAGATCTATATGTCTTCAGATAGAAAATGGCTTATTGAAGATAGGAGTTGATTTGGCCTTTAAAGGTTGATACTAAAGATATTCTCAAACTGAATAATGGGATTCATTTGACTCACACATTAGGAGGAAACATTTCATGAGCCTTTTAAAATGGTTGCATCAGGAAAGACTTAAATAAGATTAGACTCTTTTGTGTCCTAAGACAGAATTCCAGTTGAAAGAGCAGAGACAAGGATTGATTTGGGTGACTTCCACAAAAATCTTTCCCTTGAGTTTGGCCAACTCTTCTAGGACTGTGGTTAAAATAACCAATTATTGGCAGTTTTAGCCTCTGTAGCTCACTGTCCACTAGTCACATAGTGATGGCTTTAAAATTTCATTTCAGGGGTAGAGTTGAATATAATGTGATTCCAAAAAGCAAAACCACGTAGGAAAAGGTAAAAAAGAATAATTACATTATACAAATGTAGTACAAAAAGAAAGAACTGACACAGAAAAATTAGATGAAGAGGATGTTTTGGAATTCTACTGTCATTGGTAATGAATATCTAAAAGGATATAAAAGTCTTCTAAATTTATAAAGAAATATAAGATCAGGGGAGTATAGAAGAATGTGTAAATTAAGGAGAATGGGATGAAGAAGGAACAACATTTAGATTCAAATACAAACAAGAGAGGAAAGGATAACAAAAAGAGGAAAGGATAAGGGAAGGATCCTTATAGGGGGAGAGGGGGGTAAGTTGAGTAACAGGAAGGCAATGTAGTTTGTAGAAATAAATCAGAGGACTCAGTAGGGATAGGAAATAGGGGATATAAATAAAGATCAGTAGTAGAATTTATTAGGTTAAAAAAAAATAAAAGTAGTAATCATGATTCCAGACAAAGTTAAAGCCAAAAGAAATTTAATCAAAAGAGGAAAAAAATGATTGTAAGGCAGCCATATTAATCAGCAAGGATTTTAACCTATTCACCTCACTCACACCAACTTTCTCTTCAGTTCTCTTCTGTCCTTCTTCAGCAAAACCCTCCTACCTGAAACTGTCAGGTAACTCTATCTGAGAGACCACTGCTTTAGGAAGAATTCCTAATCAACCCCATCCTCTTCTCCTTTCTAATTCCTTTGTATTTTGTCTTTTCCCACTAGAATGTAAATTCCTTGAGAGTAGGGACTATCTCACATCTTTGAGTTTCTATCCTGTTCCTGCATATATAAAGTAGTTAATATCTATCTATCTATCCTGATTACAAGTCCAGTACACTTTTATTACACTTTTATTTTTAAAAAATATATTATTAATGTATTAATGTAATGTATTATTAATGTATTAATGTAATTTACATTGCTAACATTTATAGACCACACACACACACACACACACACACACACACACATTTGAAAGGTCTCTTGTAATAAAGTAAAATAATTAAATAAAATTAATAATACATTGACCTCATCTGTAAGACATGAAACATTCCATATTTGTAATACTCATATCACTCTAATTACAAAAATTAACAGAAATCCCAGTGATGCAATGGAAATACCACTGGGCCCAGAATCAAGGAGACCTGAGTTCAAACTTGATTTCAGACACTTCGTAGCTGTGTGATCCCTCAGACATGATGCTCAATCCTGTTTGCCTCAGTTTTCTCATCTATAAAATGAGCTGGAGAAGAAATCATACAGGCATTTTTGAAAAAAATAGGGTCACAAAGATTTTGAAATGATTGAACAAGAAATTTTCTCCCTATTATTTTCTACTCTATAGGAAAAAATTAATTCCTTGTAAAAAAGGATATTCATAGTCAAACAAAACAAATTACTGTTATGGCCATTTATAAAAAATATAGATCTTGTTCTGGACCCTTAATCTATCACCTCTCTGTGACGTATGTTTTCTCATTGGCCCTATGGAATCATAAATGGTCATTTTATCAATCATATTTTTCCAAATAGTTTGTCTTTACAGTGTTGTTGGTATGATATATATTGTTCTCCTGATTCTGCTCATTTCATTCGTCATCATTTATATAAATATTTTCATGTGTTTTTGATACATTTTTACATATTTTCCATGTACTTCCTCATTTCTTAAAACACAATAATATTCTCTTACATTCATATATTAACAATTTATTCAGTCACTCCTCAATTAATAATGACAACAGTTAAATGTATATACCACCTACTATATATCAGGCACTATGTTAAGCATTTTATGATTACGATCTCATTTGAATCTCACAACAACCATAGAACATAGATGGTATTATTATCTTCATTATCCCACTGAGGAAACTGAGGCAAATAGAGGTAAAGTAACTTACCCATGATTACACACAATTGTCTAAGGATGGATTTAAACTCAGGTCTTCCTAATTCCATGCCCAGAGCTCTGTCCATTGTACCAAGTAGATGCTCCATATTTTCCAATTTTTTGCCACCACAACAAGAGCTGCTCTATCTATATATTTGTGTGTGTGTGTTTGTGTGTGTGAGTGAAACCTTTTTCTTCTTTATTTGATCACTTTTTTGTGTTGGCCTAATTGTGGAATAAAGAATGTGCTGTTTAACAACTTTTCATATATAATTCTGGATTGCTTTCCACAATGGTTAAATACCCATTTATAGATTCGCCAACAGTGTACCAATGTGTCAGTTTTCCTCCAGCATTTAACATTTTCAGGTCTTGTCCTTTTTGCCACTCTTGACAGATGGGAGGTGGAATGTAATAATTGCTTTAATGTGTTCATATCCTTAAACTAGTTATCAATTAGAAAATGGCTTTTATTCTTATAAATTGGAATCATATCTTTATATAGGACATCAATCTCAATGCTCATGTAATGGTACCAAATGATAGTAATTTAATACTGAAGAGAATCTATTTAACATATAGCCAGGTTTGAGCTTTTTTTTTCCTGTTCAGAATGTTTTCTTCATTTAAATAGTTTACTTAAAATGCATCATTGTTGCTTTTATAAATATTTCTAAGTTAAATGTCATTTCAAACTAAAGTTCCATTATTGCATTGTCACACTTTCAGATTTTAATGCCTTGCTTTTGAAAATTAGAATCCATCTACATAATAATGTTCACCTCACATTTAACTTTTTGATATATAATAAAAATCTAAACTTGTATTTTTAAAAATAGTGAATAATTGAAATATTTAGATTTTAAAGGGATCTTTTATCCATGACAACATCGTTTAATGGACAGAAAAAAAAATTTTGTTAGTTTTATGCTATAGCCAAGGCTGCTCTTAAAGAAGAGTACTCAGTACACCAAATAGCAAAAACCAAAGAAAACAAAAAATAAGGCATACACTTCCCGGCACTTAGGGGCTATATGTGCATGTTAATTTTTCTGTAGTATTACCTTTATCTTACCCAGATATTTAGGTTGGCAAGAGCCACCAGACGGGTCAAGATTCAATTGGCACAGATACGGGTGACAAGTTAGCATTATCAATCCTTTGACAGATACCAATAGTACTTCACCAAACATTTATTGAGGACCTCTCACATACTTAATATTGTAATAGGCATTGTAAAGGAAACAAAAATGAACAAACCAGTGTTCCTGTTTTTAAGGAGTTTTCAATCTCATAAATAATATTTATAATAATCTCAGCAATTAGAAACAAATGGGAACAAATAGATCTCTTAATAGGAAAGAAAACAGTTTTCACAAAGCCCACACACTTACTCTGTAGGATAGGTATATAACTATCATATACCTCACCCAGAGTCTACTAACTTTAAAATATACATATAGACAAGGAAACATTTTAGCATAGTAAAGCAGAAATATTATTATATATTATATATAATATATATATATATAGAGAGAGAAATACTATAATATATTATAGTGTAGTATAAATAAAATAGTTAGACTTGGAGACCTGAAATTTGAATTCTGGTTCTATCACTTTCCATTTATGTGACTGGAAAACAAGGAAGGAAGGAAGGAAGGAAGGAAGGAAGGAAGGAAGGAAGGAAGGAAGGAAGGAAGGAAGGAAGGAAGGAAGGAAGGAAGGAAGGAAGGGAGGGAGGAAGGGAGGGAAGGAGAGAGGAAGGAAGGAAGGAAGGAAGGAAGGAAGGAAGGAAGGAAGGAAGGAAGGAAGGAAGGAAGGAAGGAAGGAAAGGAAGGAAGGAAAGGAAGGAAGGAAAGGAGGGAAAAGAAAAATGTAGTTATAAAAATAAATGAAGAACTTAATTATTTTCTTTTTTAGACTTTAATAATAAACTGCATATACATATCAATCCTTGTCAAAATAATAGATCATATTTATACAATGGAGAACTAACCATCGAAAGCTCAGCCCCTATATGCATGTACAACATCCTTAACTTGCTACATTTCCCCATGTAAACTTTAGAGCACATCAGTTTGAAGAAAGCTGGATTTAAAAAAAATTCAACTTTTAAAATTCATCTTGATACTTAAAGATGGATATGGAATGACAACAAACAGAAGAAAAATGAAAGATATCTACAAAAATAATTTTAATGTCACATTATTTTCACCAGTCACAACAGAATGGCCACCATACTGAGATTCTAATATCACCTTCTGAATATACTTATAGAGAAGGTAAAAATGTCAATAAAGACAAAGATAAGAAAGATCATCTAATTGCACCAAGTATATACACAGAAGATCCATGTCTGAGGCAACCTAAATAGAAAGTATTAAAGTATCAAGGTGTCTAAAAGAGAACAGAGTATTTGAAAGAAGTGACAATACCAAAAAATAGGGGGAGTGGAATTCTGGATCTTATTAATACAAAAAAATTATTAAAAAAGCATCAAAAACTACAAAAATACACCTATTTTTCCATTGGCACATCTACACAAACAATAAGGTGTCCTCAGTGATGGTATTGGTAGGGAGCAGGAAGGTTTTCACAAGCAATATTCCACAATATCTTTGCTCATTCAATTGGCTTAAAGTTAGAGAATATAAATACCACTATCCTTATTGTTTATAGACAATCGATTCAATCAATCTAAATACTACCTTAAAAGTTCTCTTTAAACACTCATACATTAAATCAATTCAAAAGTCTTTTAAAAAGACAGCATTAGAGATAATAAAGATCTTTTGGTCATAAATATTAACCAAGCACCAAAAAGGGAAATAAATACCTGCTTTCCAAAGTTTTTCAGCACTTTGATAGGAAAGATGCAAGCAAAGTTCAAAATGAAGAAGGATTTTCTATGGATGATGAGGTCCTTCAAATATTCCTGCTTGTAGACAACATTATACTCATGACATTAAGTCCCAGAGCAGAGATGTCATGCATGTAACCAGTGCACATGAATCTGGCAACACTTAAGAGTGCTTAAATCATAATTAGGAAGTATTTAACAAAATAAATAAAAATACGATAAAACATAAATAATATCAATATGCAATTTTCTAAATCAAATAGGCAATGACAAGGATCCTTATGAATGTTTTACTGGTCCTGTTTTTATTTGAATTTGCCATCACTGTCCCCCAAAACATTGCAAAACTTTCAAAAAATACCCATAACCACTCAAAAGAATGACCATTCACATATAGGAAATATCAAATGGATGAAGAATATTGTACAGATTATGATGTATAGTTAGATGGACAGCCTATAGAGCCTATCTATTGGGATATTTTATGAGACAGACAGCACAAATGGACAAGTTAAGCTCAAATTTAAACAGTAGTAAAGTAAACTGTATTTTGCCTTCATAAAATTGCATAGCTATCTTAGTGGCTGAAAATTCAAAGAAACAAAGGCCCATCTTTTTGATGCAATACTGTTGTATAGTTATAAGATAAATAAAATAATAGAATCAAAGTATTGAAAATGAGTATCACACAGAAGATAATGGTGGAAGGGAAAAGTTTGTAATATATAATCAGTAAATCAAGACATTCTCCAACTGATAAATGGTCAAAGGATATAGACAGACAATTTTCAGATAATTTCGTAATCATATGCAAAGATGCTCCAAATCACTATTGATCAGAGAAATACAAATTAAGACATCTCTGAGATACCACTACATACCTCTCATATTGGCTAAGATGACAGGAAAAGATAACAATAAATATTGGAGGAAATGTGAGAAAACTGGATCGCTGATACATTGTTAGTGGAACTATGAACAGATCCACTCTTGGAACTATGCTCAAAAAGTTATCAAACTGTGCATACCCTTTGATACAGCAGTATTTCTACTGGGATTATATCCCCAAGAGATCTTAAAGGAGGGATAGGGACCCACATGTGCAAAAATGTTTATGGCAGCCCTTTTGGTAGTAGCAAGAAACTGGAAATTGAATGGATGCCCATCAATTAGAGAATGGCTGAATAAATGACAGTATATGAATGTTTTGGAATATTATTGTTCTGTAAGAAATGACCAGCAGGATGATTTCAGAGAGGCCTGGGGAGACTTACATGAACTGATACTAAGTGAAATGAATAGAACCAGGAGATTATTATATATGGCAACAACAAGACTATACAATGATCAATTCTGATGGATGTGGCTCCCTTCAACAATAAGATGATTCAAACCAATTCCAATTGTTCAGTTATGAAGAGAGCCATCTACATCCAGAGAGAAGACTGTGGGAACTGAGTGTGGTTCACAACATAACATTCTCACTCTTTCTGTTGTTGTTTGCTTGCATTTTGTTTTCTTTCTCAGTTTTTTTCTTCCTTCTTTATCTGATTTTTCTTGTGCAGCAAGATAATTGTATAAATATGTATAAATATTTTGGATTTGACATATATTTTAACATATTTAACATGTATTGGACTACCTGCCATCTAGGGGAAGGGATTGGGGGGAAGGAGTGGAAAATTTGGAACAAAAGGTTTTGCTAGGGTCAATGTTGAAAAATTATCCATGCATATGTTTTGTAAATAAAAAGTTTTAATTTAAAAAAACATATAATCAGTAAGAAACTTTGAAGGACAGAAATAAAACATATCCTTGGAGAAAAGTGTGACAGAAAAAAGCAGATGAGCTGTTTTTGTAATAAGAGTGAGGGATGAGAGAAAGTTAGCCCCAAATACTTCATAGAATCTTTTCAACACATGAAAAAATCAAGGAAGGTCTCCAGTATGTTGGACTGACCCCCTCTCAGTCTTTCAGTCAGTCAATTAAGCACATATTAAGTGCTCACTATGTACCAGGTGCTGTGTTAAGCATTAGAGATACAAAGAAAGGTAAATTCCTGATCTCAAGGAGCTTGCAGTTTAATGTAAGAGGGAATATTAAAATAACTATGTACAAAAAAGATAAAATAATCAACAGAAGGAACATACTACAATTAAGATATATCAAGAACAACTTCCTCTAGAAGGATTTTAGATTGTTTTTGAAGGAAGCCACAAGGTAAAAATGCGGCGGGAGAATATACCAGACTTTTGGAGAACAAAAGTTATATTAGATGTATGTACGTGGACAGATGGGTTGTGATCTGCAAAAATATAGGGAATTTTCAGAGCAATGAGATCACAAATCTACTTGAGCCTAAATTTGCCTTCCAACAACTTTCACCCATTGCTCTCAGTTGTACCTATTGAAGGCAAAACTTAAAGATAGCTATCATATCTCTCCTAAATCTTCTCCTCTTCAGACTAAACATTCCCAGTTCCTTCAGCTGGTCCTTATGTAGCACGGTTTTCATTCTGCTTCTTTTCCTGACTACCCTCTTCTAAATACTATCTATTTTGTAAAATATTTTTCCTAAATTATAAGGCTCAGAATTAAACATAGTACTCTAGATAAGGTCTTAGTGGAACAAAATACAGCAAGAAGTGAACTGGAAGGAAAAAAAAAAGTAGATCAGTGCTTAAAAAGGAAAAAAATCAGATTCTTGGCACTAGTGAAGAGCTCTATTATCAAAGCACCATAGACATGTTTATTACCTAAAAGTGTGGTTCTCATGTTACCATTTTATGACATTTCCGCTGTGTCTCATTTCCCAAAATTGCCTTCACTTTTCATCTGGCAATATTGTCTCCCAAATACCTGCATCTGTCTAGGACAGTCTACACATATCCCTTGCACATCTCAACTTTCCCTATCACGATTTCAACAAATTGTAAAACAGCATAAGAAATTACTAAATATGGGAATGGAGGGGGGAGTACCTCAGTATTTTTACTGAATATCATCTTATATATAGTCTATAACCAAATAATTTTTTTACAATAAGGTACTATAAAGACTATAAAAGAAAAAAGAAAGAAATTCAGACTTCTCTGGTACGAAGGGAGGACCAAAAAATTTTACATGGATTTTCTTGATGAAGGAAGTGTCATACTCTTAGACCCTAAGATGTTGAAGGAATAACTATATAAGGTAAGGAGGCAAACTAGATGATTTCTGGATCTCTTACAACTCTAAACACAATGTTTCCATGATTTTAAACAACAAAGAATAAAGGGGAAAATCTGAGGTACAGATATTATCACATCTTATATACATAGCATACAATTCATCACTACCATTAAAAATTCCCCAATTATTACATCTAGACTACCCCTCCATACCTCCAAACTCTCCTATGACAAGCCCTAAACATTTTAAATCTATCCATATCTACTCCCCACTTAGAGAAACAGTTACCTTTGACAAATACTCTTTTCTAAAATGCCATTATGTTACTGCAGGAAACCAGGAAGGAGGTGAAATGTTAGATGACACCTGCTGTTAGGACCCATTTGTCCTTTACAAAGCACGGGGGAGCTCACTTAAAATGAGCCCATTTCAGGCAGAGACCTTTCAATGGCTCTCTTCTTAAGGGGGTTATTCTCAATAAGAACTCCTTCTTGACATTCTACACTGGCAACATTGAAAATGGTGGTAGTCAATTAAAAAAAAAAAAAAACAAGAAAGGGGGGAAAAAAAAAGAAAAGGAGGTTTAGTTCTTTTTTATGTGAATTATATAGAAGGATTAGACTTCTAATTTTGGGGGTTTTGTGTGTGGTTGTGGATTTTGTTTTGTTTTATTTTAAGAGGGCCTCTACAGCCCAGATAAATCCGTTTAGTGGCTTGAAGATTGACTTGGCCAATAGTCATCTCTGTGCACTAGGCATATCTGTTTAATAAGTCCAGAAATGGGAAGTTGAGACAAGGCAAAGGCAGGGGAGAGTGATTGAGAGTAAGGGAATTGTTGAACCTCTTTTTGCCAATTAGAGGATTTTCAAATCCCACCCAGAATTCATTATGTGCCCAGCATTCTCAAGAAATATGTACACCAGGTGGTCCTGCTTGCTACATGGTTTAAATAAACAGGAAGTCCTCATCCAAAAAAGAATAATAGCCTTCTCTTATTAAAAAATAAAATAAAATAAAATAAGGCCATATTAGTGTGCCAGCTCCTGGTCTGTTTCTGAATAAAAACATAGTACTGAATGTATTGATTTCTAATCAGGAGTCAGTATGATATAATGGGGAAAAAAAGCCAAGATTTGGAGTGTAAGGACCCAGGTTCAAATTTTATTCTGATACCCATTCCCAATATAGCCTTTAGGCAAGATTCCTTAACTTCTGTGGGCCTGTTTCCTCATCTACTTAATAAGGAATTTTAAATAGAGAGACCCTAAAGTCTCTTCCAAGTCTGACTTTATTGTCCTATGATCGTACATCTTTAAAAGGCAGACATCCACAAACATTTGGCCTCTGGCACTGGATCAACTCCAGGGATTCCAAGCAGCATCCTTCAGTATCTAAGAAGAATTTTTAAAGGAAAGTGTTACATCAGAGACTTGGGAAGGCCTATTTCAGCAGGGGCTTGCCTTACAGCTTTCACTCTTCCACTCTCTGCCCAGCTGAGGACCATATTGACAGTTTGCCAGAAGCCTGAAGGCCTCACTTAATGTGTACATGTGGAACAGCTTGCAGGCACTGCCGGGGCTCTGATCAGCATCAAACCCTACCTGGCAGACCCCATCTGACTGCAAGCTTCATGTCAGAACTTCATTCATCCAGCCAGCAGTCCATACTGCTTCATTCTCAGTGAACAATCTGGCTTTCTTTGTTCCTAAGGGGATGGAGCTCCACACTACCTCAATTTCTCTTAACCTCCTTTCTCACCAGAAACTATCTATTCATCTTTACTTACCCTGTCTTCCTTATTTGTTTTCTTTCTTTCTTCCTCCCTTTATTCCTTCTCTTCCTTCCTTCATCCATCCCTTCCTTTTCTCCCTTCTTTTCTTACTTCCTTCCTCAGAGGATGAATCATCCCTCTTCCTACAAGTACCTTAAAGTACATTTCTCCATTTTTCTCTATTTCCTCCTTTTTCCATCAATCAAACTGTTTTTCTCTTTCTTCTTCAATTCTACCTCTCAGCAGATCGGAGCATCTTGAAATGGAAGGAACTTTAAAATTCAATTAGTTCATTTTCTCTTGTTTTATTGATGGGGAAACTGAGACCCAGATAAATAAAGTGATTTGTCCAAAGCATACACTCAGTAGCCAAGATTCAAAAAATAAGTCTTGATTCTGTGTTCTTTCCATTATGGTTACATTACCTCCCAGATGGTTTCTTTGCCTAAAGGAAGCTTTTCAGTAAATTTTTATCTTGTATGAACATAGTTATTTACATCTTGTCTCTTCTATTGGACTGTGAGTTCCTTGAGATCGGGAACAGGGTATTTGCTTTTATCTATATCTCCAGCACTGAGTATAGTGTCTGGCACATAGTAGGTAGGCATTTAATAAACACCTAATAAATCCTTGTTGATTGGTTGTTGACTAAATGTGTGCTGTGTCAATCCTAAGGAAGAAATGTTTCCCAAGTAACTTTTAAATTCCATTTTTATTTTCCTAAAAATTATTTTAGATTACAAATCATCTTAAACTGTGGGTGACAACTCCATATAGGATTGTATCAATGTGGGGTCATGAATTATGATTCATTATTAGTAACAGTTAGATATTCGGTGGATTGATTGAGCTTTCTTTCTAATTTCCCTCTCTACCTGATTTTGGTCCACTTCTCTACTTGTAAATATCTTCAATAGGGCAAGGCAAGGATTAAAAAAAAGGACTATAAATAAATTTGATTTATATATGTTCTTTATATACCTATATACCTGGGATCACATAAAAATTTCTCAAAAGAAAAAGGGAAAAGTTTAAGAAATCCTGTCTTAGAAGATAATCATTAATTTATTATCTACCACATGTCAAAATGTTTATAGAAGTAGTGTCAAGGAAATGGAAACTGAGTGGATGCCCATCAGTTAGGAAATGGCTGCATAAGTTATGGCATATGAATGTTATGGAATGTTATTGTTCTGTAACAAACAGTGAGCAGGATGATTTCAGAAAGGCCTGATGACACTTATATGAACTGAGGCTAAATGAAGTGAGTAGAACCAAAAAACCATTGCATACAACAACAACAAGATTACATTATGATCAATTCCGATGGACATGACTTTTCAATAATGAGGTGATTCAGGCTAATTCCAATAGACTTGTGATGGAGAGAGCCATCTGCATCCAGAGAGAGGACTATCTATGGGAACTCAAAATAGATCACAATGTAGCATTTTCACCTTTTTTGTTGTTGGTTGCTTTTTTTTGCTTTTGCTTTTTTTTTCTTTTTGATCTGATTTTTTTTATGTAGCATCATAAATGTGGATGTATATTTAAAAGAATTGCAGGAGGAGAAAAATTTGAAACACAAAGTTTTGCAGTGGTGAATGTTGAAAACTATCTTGCATGTTTTCTAAGTTTTTTAAATAAACTATTAGATAAATATTTTAAAAAATTATTGTCTAAATGGTAAGACTGAGTCAAAAAGATACTTTATAGCATTGTCTGACTGAGTGATTGGGAGATAGAAAAAGATTATGAGTCAAATCCCCTGGATCTTAAGTGTTGTACTAATCATTCTCAAATACCCCAAAGCATTTGGTGTATTATCTGAGCTTTCTTTCTAATTTCCCATTCTGCCTGATTTGGGTCCATTTTTCTATTTGTAAATGTATTCAATGGGGCAAGGCAAGATTACAATCATTTTATTCAATTACGTTAGAAATTCTAAAAAAGAGAGTTGAATCTGAAAGCTGTTAACTGATATAATGGACAGAGTCCTTGGCTTTGAGTTAGAAAAAGCTGAGTTCCAATTTTGCTTCAGATAGGATTATTGAATAATCTGTTTAATAGCTATGTGAGCTAAAACAAGGTATTAACCTCTCAACTTTCTTGATTTATAAATAATAATAATAATAAGAGGGTTGGAGTCAATGGCTTCTAAGGTCCATTCTAAAACTATAATCCTTTGCTCCATAAGATTTAGAAGTATAACAAGGGAAGAATACAGTTGGAGATTGATCAGCAAGGCAGATAGATTCTAGGCATGATAGGGAGATTACTGGGCCTGGAGTTCAATGAGTAGTACAACTTAATGTAGAGGACCACAGATATTGGGGAACTCTGAGAAAAGTATACTTGAAGCAAATTACAACAGGGTGTTTACTCAGTGTGATTGATGAGATAATGGTTCTCTAATATATATACACTTAGTATGGTGATGTAGTGGTTCTATAGTTGGCACATGCTCAGTTTGCTGTAGTAATGTAATTGTACTAAGGTATATAAGAGCCGAGAGGATTTGAAATAAGCAGACTTGAGACTCAAGTGAGTGTGTGCTGAGCTCAGACTCCAGACATCAGACTCTATCCCTGACCATCCTCATGGTGACTCTCCTGCTAAAATCAGAGGTCCTCGAGAAAGCTAGCCTGGACATTACAATTTAACTCTTGTCTATTGCACTTATCTTCCTGAGTTCACATCACTTCAGATTGCTCTCCAAAATTTGAGGTCAAATTTTAATTCAGGAAGATGAGACACTTATTAGCAATGTGACCTTGGGCTAGTCACTTAACTCTGTTTACTTCAGTTCCCCATCTGTAAAAAAGTGAACATGAGAAGGAAATGGCAAACAATTCCCAGTATCTTTGCCAAGAAAACCCCAAATAGGATCAGAAAGAGTTATGTATGGCTGAAATGACTGAAGAACAACAAAGCATCTAATATAGATTGGGTACATACTAGATCCTGAGAATGAAAGAGAAAAGTATGGTGAAAAGAGCACTGACTTTGTAGAGGACCTAAGTTGAAATTTTGTTCTCATATCCTTATTGCCTGAGTGATCCTGGCAAAAGCACTTATGATGTCCTTCCATCTATAAATAACATACAGGCTGGCTCAACCACCCAGAATCAAGGAGACATTAACTGTCTCTCAGGGTAATAGGGCGATTTGTAACCCTGTCTTTCCTCTTTCTTACCTCCAATACACTATAGTTGTGATCCTTCATTGTTAGGTGCCAGTGATTAGTACCATAGTTCTGCTTAACCATTTAATGTCAATTAGCTTTTTAAAAGGAATATTTACTTCAAAAATATAGCAAGAACAAAGTACAAATATTTCTCTTCATTACTTCAGAGACTTACTGTTCTTTATATCACCTCAGTCTATAAGGAGAATAGCTCAACCTAGCTCAGTCCCTACATGGTTGATTAACAAACAATTATTAAGCACCTATTATATACCAGGCACTGTGCTAAGTTCCAAAGATAAAAAAGAGGGGCATGTTGAAGGGAACACAGATCCTGCTCTCAAGTAGCTCACAATCTAATGGGGAGATAACATGCAAATAACTGTGTACAAGCAGGATAAAGAATTGACAAATTTAAAAATTGAAGACAAACACTAGAGGGAATACAGTAGCTTTAAAGGGGATATGGAAAGACTTGTAGAAGATGAGATTTGAAGGAAACTAGAAAACATGTGAAAAACGAAAATATTCCAGACATAAAGGAAATGTTCGTGAAAAGGCACAGAATCAGAAGACGGAGTATCTTTTGCAAGGAACATAAAGAAAGCTAGTGCCAGTGGATGGAGAAGTATATATTTGCAGTGAATAGGGAGGTTATAAGACACACACACACACACACACACACACACACACACACACACACACACAACTGGAAAAGTAGGAGGGGTTCATGTTATGAAGGGACTTAAATTCCATATAGAGAATTTTATACCTGATCCAGAAGATAATAGGTAGCCAATAAAGTTTATTGACTAGAGGTGTTCCATGATCAGAACTTTGTTTTAGGAGATCACTGATAGCTAATTAGAAGAGGCATGATGCAGACAGGAAGGAAACAAAGAAGGGGAATGACAAAGTAATCTGTTAGAAAAGAGGGATTGAATGGGATCACTTGTACATGTGGAAGATTTTACCTTGACAAAAAAAAAAAAAAAAAAAAGGATCATCTTTTTATATGAGATAGAGATAAAAGAGAAGAGAGTGGGCAAAGGCATCTGAGAGATGTGAAATGGGGTATGTGAGCCAAAGTTCTCAGCTAACAAGAGCAGGGCTAAGGAAAGCCAAGTGAGGTTTCAGAAGTGATGAAGAGGTTTGGTAAAGTCACTGTGGAGAATGGGATAATGAATTAATTATGGAGATATTAAAGTACAGCATTACCTTGCTTCAGTGAGAACCCAGTTATGATTATGTAACATAAATTTGCAGTAAATCCAATGAGCACAATTTTTAATTTTCTCCAGCACTGTTCAACAACATATGAAGAGGAGCAAAAGAAGTACCAATATGTATGTTGAAGTCCCCAGTTAATACTTAAAAGCAAAATAAATGCCACATAAGTCCTCGTTCCAGGTACTACAGGTTTAAAGGTCATTCCTAAAGCTCATTCCTTGCTCCTCAGGACATGAATGCACTGGCTACAAACAAAAGCTCTGGAACAGACTTTTCAACTCACAATGTCATAGGATATTCTTTCTTCATTAGTTATCACGAGCAAAATCTGTCAAGACCACTGAACTTAAAAGGAAGCACAGTTATCTCTTCTACATTTGACTTTGCCCAATTACGAATTTTGGGAGAGTTTTGTGAAAGCCACACGAAGGACAGCAGATGACAGAGAAAAAATTTAGAATCTCATAAATTCATAAAATGTATATATAGTATTATACAATGTCAATCCTAATTTTATAGTAAAGTATTGTAAATACCCCACAAAAGAATTTTTTTAAAAAAAAATCTTCTTCTCTGGTACAAAGGAAGAGCCTCAAAAAAATTTACACAGTTTTCTTCAGATCATTGGGAAGGTGTTATGTCCCTAATCTCCAAGATGTGGAAGGGATAATTGTAATTGAAGCTAACAGGTACTTTCACCCTCTTCCACAGCCAATCAGAGAGCCTCCTTTTCACCATATTGTTAGCCAATCACAAGTAATTATAGAACATCCATCCAAGCTCTGCAATCTTTGCGAGGAATTTCTGTATTGTTAATTCTGACTCTCCCAGAAGCAAAGCAGCCTCCCCGGTGTCCTATTAGAAGTATTCTGTCCATCCCCAAGATCCTTATTACAGATAAAATGAGGAGATTGGATTAGAAAGCTTCAGTCTTCTCCAGCTAAATCTATGACCTTAGTCCCTACCCTGCACTTGCTTCTATTCTTCTATTAGAGAAAATATTAGATGAATTCTGAAGTCCCTTCCAATCTAATCCAATCCAACAAAGCATTTATTAAACATCTACTGTATGCAAAATAGCTTGCCTCTGACTCAGAGCTATAATGTGAGATTTAGGGTCACATAGCTAATAAATAGCAATGGTATTGGTTTCAAACCGAGATCTTTTGAAATCAAAACTAATACTCTTTCTGCTCCATCAAATTCTGCTAGTTGAGTCTAGGGTCCTATCGCCTGCTCAGCCTGGAGGATTTATGGAACATGAAGTCTAATCTTACAGCAAAAATCCAACTCTTCATCTGGGACTTTAACAAAGGTTGCTGCCATTTGGCTCTAAGACTGAATAATCATCCTTCAGTTTTTCAAAGGAGCCAAGACAAACATCACTATCCCAGACAGTCAGTATAGCCCAAAGCAGGCAGGCAGGCAAATGTTATTTCGTTTAAGACATGGAAAAAAGCGGACTGAGACCAGGTAGTAATAAAGTGAACTAATTAGAGGTCCGACACAGCAGTTGAGTGTCTAAATCATAATTCCATTTGCTGGATATGTTAACGTTTCCAAAGTACTGCTTTATACACATTAGTTAATTTGATCCCCACAACTGCCCTAATCCCCATCTTACAGATGAGAAAACTGAGGTTCTCATCAAGTGACTTACCTAGTACCCCCAGTTGATAAGTAGCAGAGCCAGGTCTCAAACCCCAAGTCTGCTCATTCCATGTCTGGGGTATCCTCCACCATACCTGTATACCTGGATAGGAAGGTCTATCTGAATCTAGACAGAGGGAGCCTCCCGGATTTTGCCTTTCCCCAAACCATTTGGAGCACCTGAAGTTAGTGTGTCTTGGTGAAGAGAAATTAAATCTGAAATCAAAGTGATTTTGTAATTGAGTCATTTCAGTCCTGTCCCACTCTTTGTGACTCTATTTGAAGTTTTCTTGGCAAAGATACTAGAATGGTTTGCTATTTCCTTCTCCAGCTCATTTTACAGATGAAAAACTGAAACAGAGTTAAGTGAGTTGCCCAGAGTCACACAGCTAGTAAGTGTCAGAAGTTAGATTTGAACTCTAGACCCATGTTCTATTTATTTCACCATGTAGCTTCCCTGAAATCAAGTCCTTAGGCTCAAATAACACCAATTATACTACCTCAGTCACCTTAAGGCTCAGTTTTCTCAAATATAAAATGAGAAAGAAATACATTTATGGGGCTCATTTATCCCTAAAAGAGTTCCACTAATCACATTTCTTGTGAAAATGTGGAAAAGGAAAAGATATACAAGATTTAGTAGATTTCCTTTAAGATCATTATCATGGAAACAGATGAGCCCACATCCTAAAAATTCTTTTCCCAAATAGCTTCTTGTTTGAGGCTCCTACTCTAGAGGAAGTGTAGATATTTAATTCAATTGGATTCATTTTAGAACATTAAAGCTTCTAGTTCGTTGACTCTGTCTGATTTTTATAATGATAACCCCACCCTACCACAAACCATTAAAAACAATATTATTGTGGAAGCGTTGGGTTATAGTGGCAAAAGCAAAGAAACTAGAATAAGTATTTGTGGGTTAAAATTCCACCTCTGCCATTAGCTGTGGCACCCTTAAGGAAATCTGTGTAACCTTAAGGAACTCAAGCTCTATGGGCCTCAGTTTCTCATTTTTCAAATGTGGTAGTTGGACCAGATGACTAGAAGCAGCTAATGATGTGAACAGAGCACTGGGACTGATTAGGAATTCTGACCTCAGACACTTTACTAGCTTAACCTTTGCCTCCGTTTCCACAACTGTAAAGTGGATATGGTAATGGCATCTACCTCCCATAGTTGTGGTAAGGATCACATAATACAAATGAAAATGTTTACCCAGTGCCTGGAACACAGTAGGTACTATATAAATACTTATTCCCTTTCCTTTCCCCTCGTTCCTTCCCTTTAAAGTCCCTTTTAGCTCTAAATCTGTGATCCTAAGACTGAACTATGGAAAACTAATAGTTTCTCCCATATCTGAATTACATTATTTTAACAATTTGAGCAAGAAACTGCAAGCACTTTCATCAACAATCTGAGGAACCTTTTTCTGCCTCCTCTTCCACCCAGATCCTCTACTAGGGTGTCATTGGAATAAATGGTAATCATAGAGTCACAGCTTATAGGAAACTTACATATTCTCTAGATCAAGCTCCTCATTTTACAGATTAATTAACTGAGGTACAGAAAAGTTAAATAATTTCTCCAAGGTCACAAACTGAAGAACTAAGATTTGAACTCAAGTCCTGTAATTCTAAATTCAGCCCTCTTTCCATGGCTACTTCCATACTTAGGAAAGAATTTCAATTCTATAAATCATGTGACTACTCCAATATATGCACCATTCCCTTGTACCTAAAGATCCTTAAAGACCTAAATCATTAAACCTTCCAGTAGAATGTATACAATCCTTGAAGTTGGAGATGGTTCATTTTCTCTGTATCCCCAGTCTAACATAAGCCTGGCACATAGTAAGGTATTTGCAAATTAGGTGTTTACAAATTAAATTGAATTTTATTTAATTTCACTAAATTTAATCCAATTGAATTGTGTCTACATTCTTCTCAGACTGGGAGCTCTTTGTGGAAATCAGTCATAGAATTTGGGCTCTTCTGTTTCAATGATAAATAAGATAATGACCTTAAAGGAAATGTAATAAACCTTGTATCTCCTTTCCTCTTCCACATTTTCACAAGATTTGTGATTAGTGGGACTCCTTTGGGGATATAATGAAGGTCTCTTATGATGCTGGTGTCTCGCTGCCTTAAAGATGGTGCAATACCAAGATTTTCCTGTATTATGGCAGTTATGCTTTATGTGACATGGTCTGACCTCAGCTGTGTCTGACTCTGAAATAATGAATGATGTTAGAACAGAATTCTCCTGCATTTGTTTTAGTCAAACAGCTATGTTCTTTTAGTCTAATGACATGGGGGAAGGGGGGTGAGAATGGGAGGCCTGCCATGAGATACATCAGTAAATATGTGTACAGCAAGGCAAAGCTGATGAGCTGATGAAAATCTGGTCGGCCAGGAAGACTTCGAGTCAGCGATGGAGCAGAGTAGGCGCCTGCCTAAAACTAGGATGCATTCTGAGATGCTTTTACTTAAAGCTTTTATTCACAGGTCAACTAGATACATTTCATTCCATTAATGCATTTGGTGAATACCTCTTTCTATTCCCCTTGGGTGCTTTCCATATCCCAATGAAGAGAGACTCATCCACTTCAGAATTTTCTTCACCATCATGTATTTTTGCTCCCAGCTCTGATCTTCTCCCATTCTAACCCTTCTTCTCTCCAATCCTGTTCTCATTCCCACTCTTCCCGTTCTTTGCAATCTTCAACCCACATAGATTATTCTACTCAACCTTTACATAACTGCAGAAAGTACCATCTATAAGGGGCTAAAAGATGCTGGTAGGTGTTGTTGCTTTTTTCTCTTAAAAGATAAAATATAGCCAGAAACAAAGGCTGACCAGATTTGTCTTCTCATCTGGCACTTGGAGACGATATGACTGAAAATCAGTCATCAAGCATTTAATAAGAGCTTATTATGTGTCAAGGATTATGGTAGTCACTGGATGTTGTGATACCAGATATGATTTTTTTTCCTTAAGTTTATTTATGTATTGGAAAGGTGACTTGGCATAGATGGGAGAGAGGTAGAAATTAAGTCAGAAAGATCCGGAAATCCATTTCTGTCTCTGTTATGTCATCAGGGACAAGTCATTTATCCTCGAAGCATTAGTCAGTTCCCCAAGACTTGTCCTTGCTTATGTCCTTAGTTTCTCTTTGTGCTTTCTCTACTACCTGAGGTTTGGGGTATTGCAATAATGCATTCCTTTTTAATCAATTAGAGAAACTTTAATATAAAAATATGATCCTCCTATGAACTTTATTTATGGTATCCCTCTTTGGGATACTTCCTCGGTCTTCCCTTCATATTAATGGAATAAGTACCCAAAAAATTGTTCCATTGTTCCAAGTTTTAAGTCTACTCTTAAGAAAATAGTTCACAAGCCCTAAGTAGTGTGTTTCATATTAACAATCAAGCAGCATATAATTAACTCTTTTTAAAAAGCATCTCCTAAGAAGGCATAGTAATAAAAATAGTTACAAATCCTTCTCATACATCTGAGATCAGGTTTACTTTTTAGGAAATTGCCTGTAAAGCCCTAAATACAATCTATTTTAGGGATACCTAGGTGATACAGTGGATAGAACACTAGGTCTGGGTATCAGGACGTCTTGAGTTCAAATGCAGCCTCAGATATTTGACACTAACTCTATGACCTGGGCAAGTTTTTTAACCCCAACTGCCTTGCCCATAAACAACCAACATGCATATATATGTATGATCTATATGTGTCTTATGAAATATACTTTGAATTAATCTTTTTAAAAAGAATTCCTTTTTCTTTCCTCCTCATTTCACATCATTTGATGCCTTTCTCTACTATCTCCTCTTTCACCTCTGCCTCATATAAAAGTGTGACCCTTTTATTTTCCACATTCACAAGTTTCTTCTGTACATTCACAAATGATCCCATTATATTCCATCTTCTCCAACAGATTTCCCCCTTTATCATCCTTTCTCTCTCACTTATCTTCAGTTTCTCCATTTGCTGGTTCCTTGCTGCTTATAAACGCATGTATCTCCCTCATTCTCAGAAAACTCTCATTTGATCTATTCCATCACTATTATCTTTCCTCTATTTTGTACTATACTCCTTGAGAAAGCATCTACAATTTAGGAGCTCTGTTTCCTTTCTTCTCACTCTTTTTTAACTCTCTGCAGTCTGACTCATTCATCACTCAACTCAAATTACTCTTTTCAGAGTTACCAATGATTTCTTAAATACCATAGTTAATGAATGGTCAGTCTTTTCTCAGTTCTCCTCCTTTTTGACCCCTCTGCAACCTTTCACACTGATAATCACCCTTTTCTCATTGATAATATCCTCTATAGGTTTTCATGTCACTTCTCTATCTTAGTTCTCCTCCTACCTGTCTGTCCTCTCCTATCTCCTTTGATGTATCTTTATTCATATTATACCTGCTAACTATAGGGATCTCTCAAGGCTCTATCCTGAGCCCTTTTTTGTCCTTTCTCCAAACTATTTCATTCAGTTATCTCATTAGTTCATAGTTCATTAGTCATAGTTAAGTAGACTTAATTATCATATTTATATGCTGATTCTCAGATCTATTTGTTCAGCCCTAACTTCTAGCCTCATATCTCTAACTCTAATTCATATCTCATATGTCACTGGACATCTCAAGTTGAATGTCCCAAAGACATCTAAAACTCAATATGTTTAAAACTGAATTTATTATCTCTCCCCCTAAAATTATCCTCTTTTCCAAACTTCCATTTTACTGTCAAGGGTACTGCCATTCTCCTAGTGAGTGATTAGGTATCCAGGCTTACAACCTTAACCAACCTGAACTCCTCACTCTTATCCATATTGACATCCACATGTTGCTATTTTTTTCAGTATCTTTACATCTCTTGCATATGCCTCATTCTCTTCTCTGACATTACCACCACCATAGTACAAGCTCTCATTTATTCATTCCTGAACTATTACAATACCCTGCTCATTGGGTTCCCTGGCTCAAGAATATTCCCACTCCAATCCATCCAGATGATGATTTTCCTATGTCACCCTTTCCTCTAGACTTTCACCTTTAAACAGGGGTCAAAATCAAATATAAAAATTCTCTATTTGGCTTTCAAAGCCCTTCAAAATATGGTCTGTTGCTATCTTTCTAGTCTTCTTATACTTACTCCCTTCCATATACTCCATGGCCCAGTGACATTGGTCTCCTTGCTTTCTTCGCAAAAGGCACTCCATCTTCTGACAAAGTCTTTTCTATAGCATTTCCCCCATGACTAAAATATTCTTTTCACCTCTAACTCCTGGCTTTCTTCAAATCTTAGTTAAAATTCCCCTGTTCTTTTCCATTCCAAGTCTCTTTTCATGCTAATTCCTTCTCCCCAGATTACTTCTAAGTTATCCTGCGTATATCTTATTTGTATATACATGAATACATATGATCTATCCCATTAGACTGTGAGCTCATTTAGGGCAGGGACTGTTTTTACATGTCTTTTTGTCTATTTTTGTATTCTCAGCACATAAAACATAATTTCTTCCACATAGACCACACTTAAGAAACCCCTAGTTGACTTAATTAGACTTTTAATTACCTTGACCTGAAGTCAGTGTTTGACTTCATACAGTTCTACCTTCAGGTTTCCTAGGGGTATATTTCTCTTTCATGGACTACAAGCAGCAGAAAGTTAATAATTAATTAAATTCATTATTTTTTTGTAATTAGACTAATAATAAATTTAAATTTGTATGACATCTTTCTTCCAAGGATTTCAAAGCACTCATTGCTTATATATCATGACTTGGACATGACTAAAAACTCCATTTTTTCAGAAGGAGAACTGGGGTGAAATGAATTATTAATTAAATGTAAGACATTTAAGCAAACAGTTCTGAAAACAAAAATATCTGCCAGATCTAATCCCAGTACCATCACATATTTTACCTATCCAATTCTAACCATTGGTTTCAAAAAACTTAAATTCCAAGTTAAGACACTTCTCTATCTTGTCATTAATTATTTTACTCCCCCATTCTTATATTATTAATTAATATTTGAGAGTAAGATCAAGAGCATGACAGCAAAGAAATAGCTGAGAAAAAAAAGAGGAAATTACAAGATTCAAGGATACCTCTAGTAAAATTTTTTGAGAAACAAGCCATAATTTACACCTTCTCTTATTCCCTCCCCAGTGTTTCCTGACGTACTTCACACTATTTGTCCTCCTCACACTTTAAAATGTTCCTCTGACAACTTCCTGCCCAGCCCTGAGTATTGATTTACCTTTGGTAAACTAATAGCATTCATTTTGCCCTTTCAAATACCCATTTCCCCCAGGAATCTTGTTTCCTTCCAGAACTTTTATTTAACCTTATCCATTTCATGGTCCATCCCTCAGAGGAAAAAATGGTCAGATGGCACCCATGGACAAGTTATTTGAAGTATCTAGACTTCATCTTCCCTATCTGTACATGGAAAGGATGGACCAGATGTCTTCTAATGCCCCTTGGAGATTTTCTGAAATTCTGTGATTCTTAAAGCATTTGTTCTTTCAAGTAATTTGTAAAACCACCACAACAAAGTAGTCAATCTCTATATTTAGCAAATGATTTCTTAAGAAATGTTGTAGCGGCGCAGCTAGGTGGTGCAGTGGATAGAGCACTAGCCTTGAATTCAGAAGGACCGGAGTTCAAATTTGATCTCAGACACTTAACACTTCCTAGCTGTGTGACCCTGGGCAAGTCACTTAACCCTAGCCTCAGGCGGGGGGAAAATGTTATAGCGTAACCTCCCAAATGACAATCAATAGAAATGCTTCATTTGGGTGTAGAAATCATTCTCTATAAGATTTCTGGCTGATAGGGGAGAAAAAATCATCTAAGATTAATTTAAACTTAGGTCCCTTGAGTCCAAGAGAACACAACATCTTTGCCTTATAAGTTCACTTTCATGGTGGACCTCAAAGGGAACATTTTATCCCATGAAGTCAGGAGATAATTTTTTTTTCTGTCTCTCCACAATTGATACTCAACCTGAATTTCTTTCAACCTTGCCTCTAAAGAGGCAAGTTCAGCTATAAGAGAGCAAACTAAAATGGAAAAAAGAAAAAAATGAAAAGTAAAGAGGATTTTTTAAAAAGTTACTTAAATGAGCAAGCAAGATGTCATAGACCTTAACGCTAAATCTTGGTAAATAGTTACAAATGAAACACTGTGCACCCAAATGGGTACCTAATAAATATTTGATGATATTGATTCTGCAACCTACAATGAGTTTTTAGTAGGCCTGTGATAGTAATTGGGTACCTCATCTTAATACCTTGACACAGATGACTTTGGAATAATCCATCATCCTACTTCTGCATTCCAAATAACAGTCACAATAGACAGGCTATGAGCTGAGTGACCTCTCAAGGTCCCTTATAGTCCTGTGAATCTGTGATTAATAATAAATGAGATCTGGTGTTTTTGTGGTCTACATCTTTTCACCATTCAAAGTACTTTACAGACATTATCAGGTTTTCTCACTGTTTCTTAAATCACAAATAAGGAAAAAGAGAATTAAGTCCATTCTACAGACCAGCACAAGTTAAATGACTTATCCAGTGTCACACGAGACACCCATAAAGACAAGAATAAAATCTACAGGTTCCCTGCTTTGCTAATTAATTAGTACTATTATCAGATAGTTAAGCTAATACAATTGAAAAGAATGCTGACTCTAGGAACAGAGAGCCCTGGACCAAATCTTGCCTTTGAAAGGATTTTGGGGAGTTCTAGACCTCAATTACCTCATGTATAAAATTGTGATGTTAGATTAGATGACCTCTGGATCTATGATCCTGTAAACTTTATAAAGAACATATTAGCTATTTGAGTTCTTCAAAATTTGGAATTTGGGATTTTCATCCTAGTCACCAAATCATATGATAATAAATATTAGACTCAGAAATTAAAGAGAATCAATATTGTAATCAGATTTGAATCTTTGTAGAACCAATTATTACCTGTGTAACTTTAAATAAGTCATTTAGCCTTTCTGGGCCTCATTTTCCTAATGTGTAAAATGAGACTAGATCTTAAAGTTCCTTTCTGGCTCTAAACCTGTGATACTATGATCTAATTCCCAGTTTTTTAAACTGTGGTTCACAACTTCATATAAGGCTTCATAACGGAATGTGTGGGTCATGAAATTATGATTTATTATCAGTAAACATTTGATTTGTATATCTATGTTATATACCTTTATATCCAAGGTCACATAAAAATTTCTTGAGCAAAAGGGAATTGCAAGTGGAAAAAGTTTTAAAAGTCCTGATCTAACACACTCCCACTCTCTTGACATTTTGTAGATGATAGAATGCAGGGCTAGAGAAGCAAAGTGAATCACCTAATGTCCTATATCTATGTTTGTGAACTTGGGCAAAATTTTACATAATTCTTCTATTTCAGAATTAAACTGCAAAAATCCAGCCATGAATGAACAACCAGATCTACATGTCCAAAGGAAACTTAATCCATTTTCATTTCTGATGACATATATATATATACATATATATATGTATATGTATATGTTTCTACCTTGATGAAAATTTTCAATGAATTAATATGGCCTGAATCAACAAGATATATCATAATCAAATTAAGCAGAAAGAGTTGCTCTTTGAAATCTGAAGGATCACCATCTACTCTATTCCAGATTCAAGATGTAAAATTTTTGAAACTAAAGAAGTCCTTGTATCAAAGAGAACTTGAAGGAAATATATTTGAAAAAAAAAAGTCTTATGGTTCTCTGGTTTTTTATGCCTCAACCTACTGATCAACAAGTATTTATTAAGCACCTACTATGAGTTCAATTCTGTGCCTCTCGGTATAATTGCACAGCAGCTACAGTTGTTCAGAACCCACAGAAGCAGCAATAAATAAATTCTAGCTCCTTTCATTTACCTTCAATCCAATCACATTGGTTCTTGACTCATCCTTTGGCCAACAAAATCCCATATGTCAAGCTTCCTTCTGAACCCAGAGCTCATCTAACCAGCCTCAGGGTGAAGAGGAAATTGTATCACTAGCATCCCAATCAAAACTCCCTGGAGCGAAAACTCAAATGTTTACCAACACCATTAGGTCAGCATCCTGTGTGTGTTCAGTACTTGGAAGAAATCATTGTAGCCACCATGGAAAGTGGATAAAGTGAAAAGGCAGTCCCCATTTTTTTTGGCTGATGTAACAGCATTACTATCTGCAACTCTTTCCACATCAGTCTCATGAAGAACACCCAGAGTACTTTAATCTACCAAAGAGATTGACTGCTTAAGAGAGTGAGGGACAGTGAGGTGACCGAACTCTGAGTTGGGACTCCATCACTGATCTGAATTCCTTACTTTGAAATTGATGATAGTTATACTTCTAATACCCAAATGCCTTTTCAAGGGTAAGTGTTCCTATGACCCCCCCTCCCGTCCCCACGCCCCAAAAAGACTTTGCTCTAGATTAAATTGAACACCTCCCTCCACCATTTCTCAGGTTGCTTTCAGAATCAGAAAATCCAAGAAATATATTCACAGATGTTCCCTTGTTTATTTGTTGACTCGGTGTAATTTGTTTGCCCTAATTTGTTTTTGTCTACCCTGGGACTTCCCTTTTTAATTTCCCTTTCTCTGTTTACCACTCTTTGTGGAGCAGCGGTCTGTTAAGCTGTGAGAGGCACATGCCAAATTAAAAAAAAATGCACTGCAGATTGTTTTAAGCATGGGCTGCCCCTTTGGGCCTGAAGGCCTTGCTTGAAGCCTGCACCTGCTCCTCCTCCTGAGACACAGGGCTCCTGATCTTTATCCCCTGCCTTTAAGCTGCCTGATTCCTATTATCCAAAGTCAAACAGCGTTCTCTACATTCACGCCTCCAGCACTTGGCATGAAATTAATAAGCCTGGCTGATATATTTCCCTGGAAGCCTGCCACTCTTTAACAGTGGTGTTAGATTAAAAATTTTGGCATGGTTAATGAACAGGGAAAAGCTGAAGCCAAAAGTTTCATGCAGCAATGCAAAGATTTGGAGGGGGGGGAGATGAAAAGAATACCAACTTTGCTCATATTTTCTAAATGCCACCCTAATTACAGGGTTAGATAACAAATACAACTAAATGGGCAGCACTAGGAGAAAGGGGGTATTCTCAACCTCTTCTTGCATGGAGATTATATCTCCTGCCCCTTTCAAACATTTTAATCATTCTCTATTATATGGAGTTATCTAAAATATAATAATAGCTATTTGTATTCTGAATGGACCTGCCTCAGCCCAGGTCACCATATTTCTCCTTAAAGGGGGACCATTGACCTGTTTCAGGCCAAAAAAAATTATCTCCATAAAGGAAAGTCCATCTAAATAGAAAAGAGATGATTCTGAAATACTAAAAATCTTCATTAGCCTCAAATCAGAGTTCAAATCCTTATTGTTTCCATCCTAATTCAAGTGTCTCTGTAATCACAAAAACTGTTTCTTCATCATGGAGGGACTGCTCTGTCTCTAGACTTCATCTAAAACATGACTGGCTATAGTACATCATCAGTGATCCAAGAAGTTCTAGTTCCTTTACATGTGAATACTAATTCCTACAAGTATATTGATAGACATGATAGTACTTTGTGCAGTCAAAAAGTTTATTAAAATTTGCAATTTTTCAGAAACCATTGCCCCAAGATCAAGAAAATTATTTGGCAAATCTAGGAGTTATCTTAGGCATAGTTTCTCACAAATAAGAGTTTCTTGACCCATCATACCCCATCTTGGTATCAGTAATTCCGATATAATTGTCAATTTAATGAAAAAGGAAGAAGAAATAGAAAAAGAAGAAAAAAGTTATTTATGTACCACTTTGCAATCTGCAAAGAAATGTTACCTGATTTTGTCCTCACAACAACCCTGAAAAGTAGATGAAGCTATTATCTCATTTTGCAGATGAGAAAACTGAGGCAATAGGATCATTCAGAAATTGGCTGAAATAAACTCAGAAATAAACTAATTCAAATGCTTCCCCTTCCAATTAAGAAAATTGAGACCCAGAACATGAGCAGAAGAGGCCATAACTCACTTAACACTAGTTCACAAGATTCAAGCAAAGAGAAACTTTGTAAATCCTATAGTTCAAATGTTTCCTTATCTGGAAAATGAAGCTAATAATAGTATCTATCTCCCAAGGTTGTTCTGGAGATAAAATGAGACAACTTTTGTAAAGGGTTTTGTAAATCTCAAGATTCTATATAAATGGTAGCTATTATTATTATCAGACAAGACACTTCTTTTGCAAAAAAGGGAAACAGCCTGAGAGGCCCTTGATAGAGGATACATCACTAGTAAAGAATAGAGTCAGGACTTGTTTTTGCTGCAACATAAGTTACAGCCTCTACTTCAGTAGAGCTCATGCAATTCACCCAGAATCTCTATGGGTCTAATTAGGATTTGAGTGAAGTGAGTGTGAAGGAATAGGAGACATAGAGTAAAGACATAGACTGCCCCAGGAATAGACCATTGGCACATATAAGAGCACTTTATCTTACTTTCATATCTCTTGATTTAATAAAGGTCATTTAGGACTCAAGAAAGAGAAAGTTTCATGGAATCTCAGACCCGGGTGAGTTCTTTACCATATAGGATTTTTAAGGTATCTTTGGGATCTTTAAGATACCCACTTCTTGTTAACCAAATACAGTTAGGAAAGGTTAAGAAGATAATCTCAAGATGGGGGAAATTTTTGGTTTTCTTTTGCTACTGAAATAGATAAAATCAAAGCAAACTTGAGGTAGCAGTCTTCTTTCTGGATTTCATTGCACTGATCAATCAGATAGCCACAAGGAAATAATTATACAGAAGAATCTCCTCCCTGGCTTCCATAGAGTTCCCTTCCAATTGATATAGCCTCTCAAGTTTTATTTATTTAAGAAGAGCTAATGTGGTGGCTAGAGAATTGTCCTCAGAGTCAGGAAGACCTAAATTCAAGTCTCACCTCTGACATACATTGGCTTAAGACCCTGGACCAAACATTCAATCTCTCAGTGCCTCTAGCACTCTAAAAAGTAGCAGAGCAGCTGCTGATTTATTTTAGAAGAGGATATCCCTTCACCGGTTAGTCTCTACAGCAATGAAGCCACAAGTTTCAGTCTACTAGTGTTTATTAAACACCAACTATATGCTTAGCATCATTGATTTTTTAAAGGTCTCATATTTTTTAGATTCAGAAGTAGAAGAAACCTCAGAGGTTATTTATTCTATCCCTTTTATCTTACAGATTGGAAAACTTAGACCAGAGAATTTTCTTATGGATACTAAGTGATCAGCACTTAAACTCAGGTCTTTTGTCTCCAAATTCAGAGTTCTTTTTCATGTACCAATCTGCCTCATGCTATCTCCACACTTGTAGTCCTATGTGATAAACACAATACCTCCAAACCCCTACCCAATAAACTTTCTGAAGGAAGGGCATAGACAATAAGCTGTCTTTATAACACAGAGCACAGAGGTCAGGAATGACATGTAGTCTAACCATAGACCAGGAATTTACTATAAGAGAATATTCATTTGGGGGGCAAAATTTGATGCAAATTATGTCCCAAATCTGATTAATGTTAAAAAATTCACCTTCCAAGTTTACATTGACAGGGTACTATTGAATCACCTTTATCTGCTTTTCTTCTCAATCACAAAATTATATAAAGATATTACAGTCCCCAGACCATCCATCCAGACAAGAGGGCTGATTCAGATAATAACCCAGCTCCATTTCAGTCACTTCAAAGCTGCCCCAGCATGTTTCCTGCCTGCAGGACAAATAAATGTACTTTGAGACCTCATCTATTCCCCCCACCACTCTTTGAATGCCTTTGCTTCCTCTTAGGTCAGTAACTGCTTTAGAAGGAGAGAAGCATGACTCAGAGATGCTCTAATGCTCATTACATCAGCTTTCAGAACAAAACAACTCATTTTCCACCACTTTGGAGCTGTCTCTACTATAGCACACATTCCAGTGACATTGGGATGCTGGGATCATTTGCATTGTTGGCCACGCCTCTTCCCTCTCCAACTGAAACCCTCATTAGTATGTCACCTGAACAGGGTCAATCCATTTATGTGAAATCAGTTTAGCTT
Organism: Sminthopsis crassicaudata; assembly: GCF_048593235.1. NCBI lineage: Eukaryota > Metazoa > Chordata > Mammalia > Dasyuromorphia > Dasyuridae > Sminthopsis > Sminthopsis crassicaudata. The sequence goes on along the minus strand of NC_133620.1, from coordinate 207,884,001 downwards.
CTTTTTCCCCAGAGTCCAGTGCCATTTCCCTTGTTCATTGACTGCACTAATATACAATTTTCTCTTCCTATCAAGCCTGCCCTTGAGACTGATTGTCACTGTAACAAAGGATTCACTTTTTTAAAAGATTCTCCCGTGACCAAGTATTAATACTGATTCTGATCCAGTTAGTATCTTTTGAGAAGGATTTTTTTATTGCAAAGAAAGACTAGAAACTCTAGCATTCAGCTCTCTTAGATCCTAGAACTATAAATCTAGTACTAGTAGGGCCTTAAATGTCATCTAGTCAAACTCTCTCATTTTATATCTGAGGTCCAAGAATATTAAATAATTTCCTCAACATCACTCAACTAGTAAATAATAGAGCCAGGATTCAAACTCATCAGTCAATGAGTATTTATTAAAAGCTTACTATGTGCCAGGCACATCCTATTACTCTAAATCTAATGTTTTTTCTCCAACATTGGCTTAAGGAGCCTATATTGTCATTCAGAGTCTGAGCATGGTTCTCTAGGGAAATATTCATTTCAGAACCGGGGCAGAGAAGGCAAAATCTGACCTGGGGTCATAAGATTTAGGGTTGGGGGATCATTAGATACCATCTAGTTCTAATTCCTTAATTTTGTAAACAAGGAAAGTTGCTGTGATTTTTCAATTATCACAGGCCCAGGACTCTGATACCATAATAGTGCTCTTTCTTCAGACCAGCTATGATACTCACTATATAGTCTTAAACAAAACACATAACCTCTATGGACCTCAATTTCTTTGTAAAATGAGGTATTTGACTAAATATCTTCTAAAGCTCCTTCTAACTCTCAATCTATAAACCATAAACCTCAAAATCAAGGAATCCAAAAGCAACCAGTGCCAAAATTTAATAACAATAGTTTCCATTCAACTACAGCTTCAATGTCTCAAAGAACTTTACAACTGATGAGGAGACAGTGGAAGTATTGTTATCCCATTCGCAGATAAGAAAACTAGGCAGAGAGAGGCCCGATGATTTATTCAATAGCTATGAAGTGGCAGAGTTGGGATTTAAAGCTACATCTTTTGCCTCCAATCCTTTTTTCTCCTGTAAACTCTTAATTTAAGTGACTACACTTCCCATTTTTACAAATTAGCCAGTTTGTCAGAAAAAGTAATCTGGAGAAGGTAAAAAACCAGTTCGAAAATAAATGTTTCTGTTTCCATTCACAAATCTTATCTGCCTATTAGAACCATGCATGTATTTCAACTTAACAGGGTTTAACAATAGGAGGAAGAAAAGGAAAGATCACTGGTTATGTCACTCCTCACATCCTTCCATAATTGCCTGTTGTCTGTCAAATAAAGTTCAAATTCTTTAGTATGACATGATCTGGTCCTAACCTACCTTTCCAATATTATTAATTAAAATCTGTGTTCACATAGTCAAATAAGACTTTCTTCATACTAACCCTAGGAGAGAGTTAGTATAAGTAATATTATACCCATTTTACAGATGGGAAGAGTGAAATTAAAGAGAGAAATGACATGCCATGATTCAAACAACTACTTAATACTACTACCGAATCTCTGCCATCACATCTTTTCACATTTTCTACATTCCAGCAAAACTCTAGCAATCCCCTATAGATTTCTACCTTCATGTCTTTAGTTATGCATCCACTCAATTATGTCAAATCCTATTTATTCTCCAAAGTTCATGTCAAATGTTGCCTCTTGCATGAAGCCTTCCTTGATTTTCCTCTGCAAAATTATCTCTCTTTCCTATGGATTCCCAAGGCACTTTGTTCTCTTCTCATTATTAGGAGCAGAATGATAGAACAGAAATAGCATGGGAAAGATCAAAGTTTGTATTCTGGTTTCAGTAACTTCTAACTGTGTAAATATGGGTAAAATATTTAATGAGCCTGAGTTTCCTCCATTGTAAAATTCGGAACAAGTTTGTTTTAAAGAAAGAACCTTTGTAAGCCTCAAATAACTTATAGACATGTGATATTATTGACATCTGTCATGTATTTCAGTGATTTGTGATCTTACAATTATAAACTCTATGAGAACAGGGACAAATTTTTGTCATTTTTCTTTATTATATCTTATTCCTATTATTCCTCTTGACATGCTCTAATCTAGTAAACTGGTCTGGTAGCTGCTACCCAAATGTAGCACTTCATCTCTCCCATCTCCACTTGTACAAGTATTCAGCTATGCCTGAAATTCATTCCTTTCTTGCCTCTATCTCATAGCACCCTTAGTTTCCTTGAAAGGGTCAGGTGCCCCTTTCTAATTAGACCTACTCTTTTTTTTTATCAATCTCTCCCTCTTGAAATTATTTTGCTTTTTCTTGTATTTTCTTACTTTGGTAAAGGATGCATTCCACCAATAGAATATAAACTCTTTGAGAACAAGAATTGTTTTGTTTTGGTTTTGTATCCCTAGCACCTAGCGAGTATATTAAACACAGTATCTATCTAATAATAAATATTTATTTAATTAAATTGAATGTTTATGCCTCCAACAATACAGATGCTCAATTAATATTTATTTTTTGGATGAATTGATGACACAGTTCAATATGGGAAATATAAAGAAATAAAACAAGAAAAAATAGAAATATAAGTAATCTATGTGTGAAATAGAAAACATGATATATAGGAAGAAGCCTTGATACAGTCACCTGTATCAATGGCCTTACCCAATCTTATTCCTTCTTCCCTCTTAGCTGCTCTCACACACACTTTATAAAGTTTGGAAGAATTCAGAGTGAATTACAGAAATGTTGCTCCCTGGGATACCAATGCATGGCATGATTCATTTGTTTCCCTTCAGAAAGAAGGTCAGGTTATTAAATGAATGTCACTGCGGTTTTTGTATTTGTTCACAAGATCTAAGGTAGGAACATAACACATCAGTATAGTTTCATCTATGATATGGGGCTACAAAAAGAATTACATTGAGTCACAGAGCACTGGATATGCTACAGGTTGTTTCCTCTATCCTTAAAGCTGGCTCTGATGACTGATGGTAGATGAGAATGGAGACTTCCAGCTCTTAGCTCCTAATTAATTGCTTCTCACATTCTATTAAAACTCCTGATCATAGACTCATTCTCCCCACCCCCTATTAATTCTTCCAAACTAATGCACTCCTCTCTATATATAGTCTCATTCTTATTCTTCTCTCACACTAACAGATTTACTATCTTCTAATCAGAATTAACCCTTTCAGTCCTCTGAAATAGAGAATGGCATGCTGAGTTGCAGGTAGCATTTAAAATAAGAGTATTTCATTCCCACCATTGATACTAGCCACTCACTTTTTCTGAAACTCAGTTTGCTCATCTGCTCTAACAAATAACTGTAAGCATCTACCTCAGAGGTCTGTGAAACTAAAATAGTATAGTTCACATCAGTGTTTCGCAAATTTTAATAGCCTGGATAAATCACAATTATCATATAACTGTCCTTTCAAAAAAAACCAGAGTTATATTTCTTCTTCATTTAGGAAATAAAGAAACTAATGTGAGATCAAAACTTGAAGAGGAGAGGTATTGAGTCTCTAACTACAATAGGAGGACTTTTGGAAATATTTTAGAGGACAGGGACAAAAAAAAAGAAGGGGGTGATGGGAATCCCCAAGACATAGAGCAGCAGCTCAACAAAGGAAATCAGTGGCAGCAAATATCTTATAGTCCCCATCGTTAGACCCAACCTTCAACCAGAAGCCATGAGAGATGAGTCCAAATGGACAAGGGAAAAAATATATGACTATTTTTTCACAGGCAAGAGCTGGATCACTAAGAGGAAATAAGACACAAGGAATTAGTGGTCCTAAATCCCAACTCTCCACTTCCACCTTGCTTTCATTGGATATAACTTACATCTAATTCTATTTTTAAAGTTCTGTTAAAGATCACATAAAGGGTCTATTTTTATTTCTGATAAAAATTTGTGGTTAACTTTGTTCTTATACTTCCTGGTATTCCTTTGTGCATGGCTTTAGGGTAACAGACAACTCTAGGAGCCACAGGAGAGAGTGATCTTTCCTAGCACAGTCTAGACTCTTACCTCCCCACGCTACCCCAGCCTACTGGTAGAAAATTGTTGCTCTCTAATTGGGAGCATACACATGAATCATTTCATATCTACATATCCCAGGGAAGAACTGAATCAACTTTGGGCCATTTTTTAAAATCTGCCTCATAGATCATAAAGGAAGGGAAATAATCCACTTGTGGAAAAATATTTGTGGCAAGAAATTGGAAACTGAATGGATGCCCATCAGTTGGAGAGCGGCTGACTAGTTATGGTATATGAATGTTATGGAATATTATTGTTTTATAAGAAACGATCAACAGGATGATTTCAGAGAGGCCTAGAGAGATTTACATGAACTGATACTGAATTAAGTGAGTAGAACCAGAAGATCATTGTGTATGGCAACAACAAGATTATATGATAATAAATTCTGATGGACATAGTTCTTTGGAATGAGATGATTCAGGCCAGTTCCAATGGCCTTGTGATCAAATGAGCCATCTGTACCCAGAGAGAAGACTGTGGATCACCACATAGTATTTTTACTCTTTTTGTTGCTGTTTTCTTGCATGTGAGGGTTTTTTTCCATTGTTTTTTCCTTTTTTGATCTGATTTTTCTAATGCAGCATGATAATAGTATAAATACGTATAGAAGAATTATACATGTTTAACATGTATTGGATTATTTGCCTTCTAGGGGAAGTGGTGAATGCAAGGAAGGGAAAAAATTGTAATACAAGTTTTGAAAGGGTGAATGTTGAAAATTAACTATGCCTATGTTTTGAAAATAAAAAGCTTTAACAAAAAATAATCCAAAAAATTAAAAAATATACAAACCTGCCTCATCTTTGAAAATTAATAGAAAGTAAGGTTCACATTATTATAAGGGCTTTGATCCTTGTCTCCATTGAATCATGAGTGAAATCACCCCTCTCTGCAAACTTTGCAAAACTTATCCTAGCTCCTCAGCATCAGTCAAATCTCCCCTTCCTCCTATCCAGGGTGTGAGGATGAGTTTCCTTGATTGAAAAGGACCAAATCATACCAAGAAGGGTTCCTTGGTTGAGATTCACAAGTGACAAATTTATTTGGAGAAAAGATGGACATTTAAAAAATTATACTCCCTTCACTATTCCATATTTTCTTAATCCATTTGTTTACATGTCACTTGACTCTCAAAGTCATGTGTGAGAGATTTGTTAGATTTTGTGTTCTCTGAGTTGAGAAGTAGCATGACATGGCTAAAGAAAATCCCTTAGAATAAGGAAAAGAAGTATTCAGATCCTATTTTTGGTATTTATTAACTGTGTCATTTAGAGAAGTAAATAGCAAATCACTAAAATATCCTTGCCAAGAAAACCCTAAATGGGGACACAAAGAGTTGGACATGACTGAAATGATTGAACAACTACTATGTCACTATCATCCTTATCTATAAAATGACCTCTGTGGTCCCTTTCAATTCCAAATCTAAGGTATTATCATCTGCCCTTTATAAAGCCAGCAAAGAAAAAAAAAAAAAAGAAAGAAAAGAAAAGGAAAGGAAAAACAATATTCTACATTGTCTCTACTTGTTCCAAAAGAAGATAAAATTATATAGCAAAAGATTCTATTCAGATGATTGAAAATGAACACAGTAACACTGTTTATTGGATTTTCAACAAAAGTTGTTTCGAGGAGGAACACTGAAGAATTCTCTACAAAGTGACAATTACTTGTGTTTCAAAGTGACATCACTAATTCTTTCATATCATTTCACCACCACCCACAGCAGCAAAACTTGCTCAGGCCAGAACTACTCTAGGATATTTGCATGTATTTCCTATTGTCTGTAGCTCTAAAGCACTGGTGAGACTATATTACTGGGGAGGGACTATCAGAAAGAATTAAATAAAATATTAGAATTTTCCAGTCATTTCTTCATTTCTCATAAGCTTCTTTGCTTAGTTTCAATGCCAAGTACATGATGTTTCTCCCAAGAGAAACTTAGCACCAGAAATCATCATCATGGAGCTTGCTTCAGCATTGATACTCAAGAACTTCTCAGCACCTTCAATTGCTCTTCCCAATGTTTTCCTTTATAGAGGGCTCAGAATTTTCCAGTGATTACTTCACTTCCCATCAACTACTCTGCTTAGCTTTGGCTCTATGAATATCACTTCTCTGCCTTATCCTCTGACAACAACCTACCAACTTTTCAACTTCCTCTTGTGCGTTTTCTTCCTTCACTAAGTTGTAGGTCCTTGAAGACAGGGACCATCTTTTCCTTATTTGTATCCCCCAGTGTATAGCATTGTGACTGGTACACAAGAGGCACTTGATAAAGTTTATTAACTATGAAATATTTATTATAGCTGCAGCAAATCAGAGTAAAATTGGATGTGGAGGTAGGGATATACTATCTCTGCCAGATAAATAACAATTTGTCTTTTATATCAATCTATCAAAAGAGTCTTTACTCACTATGTTTTAGTCCCAAAAGGATTCAGTAACAAGAATTTCCAGAATTCCTGTACTGACTAGTGCCTTGAGCATTAGTCATTCAGTCATTTCAGAGATGACCAGTTCTTCATAACCTCATTTGGAGTTTGTTTTTTGCAAAAATACTGGAAAGGTTTACATTTCCTTCTCCAGCTCATTTACAAATGGGGAAACTGAGTCAAACAGGATTAAGTGACTTGCCCAGGTCACTTAGTAGGTATTTGAACTAGTAAAAGTTAGTAAGCATCTAAGACCAGATTTGAATTTGAGTATTCCTGAGTCCAGGCTGGATTCTTTATTCACTATACCACCCACCTGCCCATGTGAGCTACCTACTTAGGAGATAATAGCAAAGATTTTGAAGAATCCTCTTTCTTTTCTTCCTGTCCTTTTCCCCTCTCCATCATTCTTTCCCTGGTGGTCAAAATAGCAGGAAGAAGTCCTTGGCAATTTTTTGCCATTAATTGCATACAAGGCCCAAATGAGCCTAGGAGAGATATCAATTGATCTTTCAGTTCCCATTATCTTTGTAGGCCTATGTGATTGTATCTTTAGCATGTCTTTTAAGAGTTACATCATTGGGGCAGCTAGATGGTAGAATGGATCAATTCTACCCTGAAGTCAGGAAGACCTGAGTTCAAATACATACATATATATATATATATATGTATATATATATATATATATGTATGTATATATATACATATATATAATATTCTGAATTTACAGAAGTCATTTTGATTTTGCATATTTTTACTAGATTTCTTAGAGAATCCACACATTTTCATTAGATAGATATCATACACATGCACATAAAATTGTTTTATTCATTACAATTCAACCACAAAAGTCTATGTTGTTCATTATTTTTAAAAACTCAAGGTACTTAAAGGAAAGGGGAAAAGAGAATAAATTGTATTCCAAAATATCTTCTTAGAAAAATCTTAATAAATTTGTTGGAGCAAACAGATATAGATTTAAAGGGAGTATTGTATTTAATATACTTTTAAGAATGTACCTAACAAAAGACTGTCCAAGAACAACTTATCTGGATTCAGAGGGGACTCATCACCATAAATGAGGCAATAAATGATAAAAAGATTTTATAAACTCGCCTAGACTCTTCACTATGGTTTGGAGGAATTCCTTTCTGTATCAGTGAAAGGAATACCCACATTGATTAAATCATTGATTCATTCAACATACTGTGTTGTGTCTATGTCAAGGTGCTATTTCAGACAAAGGGAGAGAAAAATAAAATAAGGTTCCTGCTTTTATTAAGCTTATTAGATCATAAATTTGGAGCTAGATCCTAGATCTAAAGAACTTAGAGGTTATCAAGTCCACCTCTTTCCTCCATTTTACAAATAAGAAAACTGTACAGAGAGGTTAAAGTGACTTGCCCAGGTTGATACAGGTAAGTGGTAGAGCTGAGATTATAAACTAAGATCCTCTGACTTCAAATCCAGCATTTTTATTTTTTTTAATCCAGCTTTCTTTATACTGAACTATACTTCTCTTCTCCTTCTTTGCACTCTTCTTAGGATGAATTCATTTACTCCATTAATGGAGGGCTTGGTCATGGAAGGCTCAGTTCTTTTTTAAAGTTTGCACAGTGCAAACTCATATGGATGTTCAAGGAACTTGCTTCTGGGTATGAGTCTCAGAGGACCTCACCTTCAATTTCAGAACCTAGACAGGTATTCTGTGATTTTTCTTTCTGCTTACTGAGAAGTAAGGAAAATCATTTAATAATCTACTGAGCCAGAACCGAGTATTTATATGGACTAGGTGGAATCTGTCTCTTTACTAAAGGCAATCAAGGAAATACATACTGTAAGCTTCTGGGTAAGGTGAGAGTCCTCAGGATTTTTCTCTATCTTGGCTGAGATGTGATTTTGAATATGATTGGTTTTCTGTATTAGTTCTCTTTAATCATTTCTTGCTCCTAGATAAATGAATGAAGATAGAACAAACTAGTTCAAAACTTGTAAGCTTTAAAGGTCAGAAGAATCATCAGACATTCAGGAATTAGTCTTCATACCAAAGTCTGGCATCAGCTGAATCTAGTGGACCATCATAGGTATGAGGAGGGACTTGTTTAGCCTAGCTCAGCACTAAATCAACCCAGCAGCCAAGATACCAAGCAAAGGAACACTTGATCTCCTGACTATAACTAGACATTAATTTGGTGAGACTGAGCCTGTTCTCCCCCATTTTGGAGCTGGTTAGAAAGGAGAGTGTTCTGGTTTAAGGGAATGGTTTTTACTTTGGTTCTTGTTATATCTTTTCATCAAATATCTCTCTGTAAGAGCTAACTGATACTAATTAGCTGTTGATTTTAAGGGGATATCTACTGATTAAATTGATAATAGGGTACTAACCACTGACATCAATAATACTGGAGAAATATGAAGTGGTACTGGAAATCAACATCAAGGGAAAACACATCAGAACTGGGGTTCATGCCAATAGTATTAAAGAAAAATCTTAAAATACTTTAGGGTTACTTCTAGAACTCCAATGAAGAGTTATAGAAAATCACACTTTGTTACTCAATCTGCCTGCTTTATGTGTTCTGGAAGAGTAAATCTAGAGCCTCTGTACAATCCTACAACTTCAGGATTATAGGAAAATAGACTTAGATGTAAAAGGAATCTTAAAAGTCATTTTGAGTAATTCTTTCAGTTTTCAGGTGACAAATTGAGGCTTGGAGAGGTTCAGTTGCTTGACTAAGTTTATAAAGACAAATTTATAAGGTAAGTAGTTAGCATAGAGGAAACAGCGCTGAACTTGAAATCAGGAAAACTGCTCCAATTCCAGATGCAGATAACAACTTATGTGACCTTGAGCAAGTTACTAAATCTATCATCCTAGGTTTCCTTATCCACAAAATAGAAATTATAATAGTACATATCATACAAGGTTATGATGATTCAAATTAAGAAATATATCTTTGCAATATCTTTACAAACCATAAATTATATAAATGTTGAACATCATTATTTTAAAAGTAGTAATTGGCAGAACTCAATCTGATACCAAGTTCTCAGAATCTTGCTTACCCACATTATACTACCTAAACTTTTCCCTCTAAATTTCCCCTCTATACCCTTTTGCATGGTAAACTCATTTATTCCCATAGCTTCAATTACCAATTCTATGTATATGACTCCCAAATCTTTATCTCCAACCCCCACATCTTCTTTGATCTCTAGTTCGACATTTTAAACTCCCCAGGGGAGTCCTCTATCTGGTTTCCCATTGTTACTCTAATTTAAACATGTGCAATCTAAACTCCCATTCTCTTTTCTAAATCTATAATGCTATAGCCTCTAAATCTATAATCCTATAACCTCCCAAAAACTTGCTCTTCTCTCTAGCTTTTCTATTATTGATAGTCATGCTACCATATTCCCAGTCATTTAAGGTCAAAACTTTGTAGTTACTTTTAACTCTGCCTTCTCCTTCAACTCCAATAATAAATTATATAACATATTCAATATGTTTGAGAAAATTAGGTATAACAGTGGATAGTACACCAATCATGGAGTCAGGAAGACCTGAATCCAAATTTCTCTTCAGATACTTATTGTGTGACTGTGAGAAAGTCATTTAGTTACTGTTTGCCTCAGTTTCCTCAACTGTAACATAGTGATGATGATAATAATAATACTGACCTAGGATTATTGTGAATACTAAATAAGATAATGTTTGTAAAGCATTTTGCTAACCTCAAAGTACTATATAAATGCTAGTTATTATTTATTATTAATAATATTATATTCTATGTAATTTCTCTTAAGCTCTTTGCTCCTTTGTATTCTCTCTGCCACCACTTCAAAGAAAATAAGCTTCGGTGACCAAGCCCTTGTAACAAAGTCAGGTGACCTAGATATAAATGCAAGTTTAGTGAGCCACACAGTTATGTGATCTTGGATGAAATACCTAATTCCCCAGAACCTTTTTCCTCTTCTATAAAATAGGAATAATAAATAAACTTTAAAACATCATAAACCAAGGGAACTATGACATGTATACAGATAAATAAAACATATTAAAATATGATCAATAAATGTGAGGAATATAATCTGCTGCAAAATCAGGTAAAAGAGAAATCTTTTCTAGTGAGGAAAATAAAGGGAAAGTTGTATGGAAAAAGGATGTGGGACTTCAAGAAAATCTTTCAAGTTTTCTTACATTCTTTCTTCTTTTTTTCTATCTGTGTGACTACTCTTTCCCTGTCTTCTTGAGGGAATCATTCTTCATATCCTATCCCTTAATTGTGAGCATTTCCAAAGGCAATTTTCTAGGCACTTTTCTCCCTCCACACCCATTCTTCGCCATCTCAGTTCCCCCGGATTGAATTAATTCTACAGATGACTCTCAGTTCTATATACTGATAGAATTGCTCCAATCTCTCTCCTTCCTCTGATACATGCTAATTGTATGATTTTCTGGGCCCTCAGAAAAATTTGTAAATTGACAGTTTGCATTAGTACAAGGAATTTCCCAACCAGGAGATCCCAGTATTGACCAAATCACAGGTTTAGACAAAAAAAAAAAAATTTCTGAGCTCCAATTCCATATCACCAACTAACTGTTGAACATTTAAACTCAATTTCATTTGACTTCAATAAACATTTGTGATCTACTATATGTCAGACACCATGTTAGGAACTAGATATATGAAGACAAAAAAATTCATTAAACATCTCCTATGTGCAAAGCACTATGCTAGTAGTTGGGGATATAAGACATTACTTCCCTTTTACTCAACAGCACACCTCCCCCAAATTTTCTTAGATTTCTTAAAGGTAACACCATCCTTTCAGGAATTCAGATTTGCAAATTCAGAATCCAACTTGACTCTTCCTCTTCCCTTGACTCATATTTAATTAGTTGTCAATTCTTGTCAATTCTACCTATACACATGTATAACATCCATCCTCCTCTCCTTTAGTTCACTTTAGTTCAAATCCTTATCATCTCTTGCCTGAATCAGTACAGAAGTTCCTAATTATCTTCATGACTTCCAATGTCTCTCCTTTCCAATCCTTTCTCCACATAGCTGCTGAAATAAATTTCATGAACCACATATCTGAACATACTGCTCTTCTACTTACAAATCTTCAGCGGCTCCTTGCTTCTCTGGGATAAATTATAATTACAATAAATTACAATTATAATCCTCAGCGTGGCGTTTTATGCCCTCCACAATATAGCCTCACCCTCCCTTGCTAATCTATTTTACCTTGCTCCCCTTTATGTATCTTGAGCCATACACGAATACGTATTTTGCTTGCCTCCAAACTTGGAATTTCATTTCCTGCCTATTTATACAGGCTGTACCTTATGCTTCTGGAAGACAGAACTTTAAAAAAAATTTTACCTGTCATTTATCACCAGATCCTAGCATACTACCTTGCACAGATTGCTAGATTGAACTGGACTGAGTAAAATGGAATGAGATAGAATTGTGGCACAAGACCTTCTAAGCATAGAGAACAACATGATTAAAGTTTAAAGACAGGAAAGTGTGAAATGTGTTCAAGAGAGAAGAAGTAAGACATGTTATTAGAGATCAAACTATATGGTTGAAACAAGGACCAAAGCGTAGGCTGGAAAGATAAATTGAAACCAAATTGTAGAGTCTCAAATGTCAGTCTTGTTATTTTATTTGGGAAGAAATAGGGAGCCATCAATGGTACTTTTGCATGTGTATACTTGACATAATCCAGAAAAATTTCACAAAGGCAGGCAGAAAGAATTAGAAAGGGAAAAGGTTGGAGGTCATGAGTCTTATTAAGAGGCAATTACAATAGTCTAGCCAATAGCTGATGAAAAAAATCAAATTTAAAAGAAATATAGGTAACTGGAAGAATATTTTTTCTTTCTTATACCTCCTTTTATTCAGAGTAGGTGGGTTCAATATGCTGTATGTTTAATGCATGGCTAATATGCCCACATTCAATGAGCCACAAAAGCATTCAAGGTTAGTCCCTCCAAATCCAGTGGTAGATGCCATATTATAACACTTCTTCCCTCTACACTGATGGAATTCATAAGGGCTATGTTTGATGACTTTAAGAAACATTTGAATATAGTCCATTTGGAAAATGCTGGATAAGCAAAATTGCCTGTGAATTGGGATAGGCAACAATCTGATAAGTAAGGAGAATAAGCTGTTATAAAATATACCTCATGAAATTTCTGCCTTTGGTAGTACTATGCCTCTACAGGACTAGACTTTGTCCAATATGAAGATTAAGAAATTCATTATTATCAGTTCTTCCGGAGGTGATCAAGCTATGGGGGTAATCAGTCATACACTAAATTTATGTGAATCAAAATGTGAACAATGTATCTGGGTTGAATCTTAGGACCTCAATGCACATGAAACTTTCTAGAGGGTAATTCCACTTGGAAAACTAAATTATAAGTTAGGAGACTATTTTGTGAATATAGATTTAAAGTAAAAGAAATTGGATATTTGTTCAAACAAAGTTGATGGATTTTCCTTCTATAGCTTGAGTATATTTTTGTTTCAAAAATTGAGAATCATTCTAGAATCAAAAGGGTATGTATAGCTGTCCCATCCAATTCTGGCCAATCTTTGAATGGTCTATTAGTTCACACACGCGCACACACACACACACACACAGTTTGAGGGTAAAGTAAGGGAATGTCAGTTGGTATACTATCAAATTGATAATCTAAAACACAGATCTGACCATATCCCTCTCCCCAAGCCCCATTCAATAATTTGCAGTGGTTTTCTTTTATCTTTAGGATCAAATATAACCAAGTTATTACATGATCCTGCCCCATCCTCAGCCTTTCTATTTTCTTACATTTTACTCCCATCCAAATACTCTGTAATTCAGTGAAATGGACTTCCTTTTTGTTCCTTCAGCACATCACCACCTTCACAATATTTCCCAAATGACATTTTCACTGAGGGTCAGTTTAGAGTACTCTCCTTCCTCTTCCAACTAATCTCAGTTAGTTAAGTAGATTTGGGGGGGGGGGGGGGAATTCCCAATCCTGTTAATATTAGTAGCTTTCCTCTGAGACTATCCTCAGTTTTTTCTGTATGACTCCTGTTGGTACAAATACATTGTTTCCTGGGACTATTTTTGCCTTTCTTTGTATCCTCAGCACTGAGCACAGTACCTGGCATATAGTAGGTACTCAATAAATGCTAATTGACTGACTCTCCAGGACATGTAGGAAAAAATTATAAGTTTGAGAGGTCTAGATCCTAGAATCATCAGCCAGAATTTGTAATGCTTAGCCCCAGTCAGGTCGTTTCCCTCAGAATGCTCCAAAACATTATTAATTCCTCTTTGCTGATCAAAAAAAAAAAAAAAAAAAATCCAAACTCCTTAGCTGAATTTAAGGTAATCTACAACATGGCTCAAACATAGTGTAATTAAAGAATATACTGGATTTGAAGTCAAGGGACCTTTTTTAAAATCCCAGGACTATTTGATCCTTCGGCAAATTACTTAATTTCTCAGGACCTTAGATTCCTATGCTCTTACCTTCCTAGTATCATCTCATGTTTTACTCTGACATATTCTATACTTCAATCAAATTTTTCTTTTCTCTGAATATGTCCCTACTCCATCCATGTCCTAATCCCATGCATTTTTCTATATCTAGAACACTCTTGAGTCCTCATCCTAACTTCATGAAATCTTATCCTTCTCATCCTTCAATGTCCACCTCAAGTCCTCCTTCACAAAGTTTTCTGTGATTAATCTCAGATGGAAATAATTTTTTCCCTGATCTGACTTAATATCACTTTGTACTCCTCTTTTAGATAAGTGCTTTAATTTGTATTATTTTTAAATCCCCTAGAGGAATAACAGGAAAATATGGCCAAGGATTATACAGGGTAGAAAGTTGAATTGCAGTCTTCAGAAGTAGAAGGAAAACCCAGTGGAATGGAAGCTCCTTGAGAGTAAAGATGGCTTCACTTTTGCCTTTGTTTTCCCATTTCCTAGGAGAGTGCCTTATACACAGTAGGTGTGTCATAAATATTTGCTGGATTTAATTGAATTGATGACATCATAAATTCACCAAAAAATTGAAGAATATATGCCATGCTAGACTATGAGTTGTAAGCTCAGGAGGCTGAGTCTGGCTTATCTTTCCATCTCCCCTAGCACCTAACATTAAATACTTAATAAAGGCTTGTTGAATTAATTAATTAATGAACACAAGAGTGCCAACTCATAAAACCAATTTTTTTCAAAACCCTTAGAGATCTGAAGCATCCTCTCCGGGACAGAACGTGAGTAAAATAGGAAATTGTAACTTTTCCATCAGCATTTGCTGCTGCCACCCCCTTAGGGGCACTACTGTGGGTGGGTTAATGTCCTGTGACGAGCAGGGAGGTGAGATTCTTGATGGTGTTATGTTTATCCGTACCATATGTTTTCTAGTATTGACTGAGTGCGTTAATTGGTATTTCAGAAATCAGGAGGGGAAGATCAAGGGCATCTGGGGAGACCTCATCATCTAGTGTCCCCCTCCCCTCAATTAGCACATTAACACGAGTCTAAATGCTCATAATTTGTGCTGATCTACTGCTTAGCCAGCAAATGGGTCCCACTTGGAATGGGCTAGATGTCAGGCTGTGCAGTTTGATCTCTTTTGTTTTTCTTACAAAAAGGAGGGGATTTTTTTAATGGCTAAAAAAAAATGTAAAAGACACCATCACTTGGGAATCATTTGCACTCATCATTGTAACATATTGTGCCTAAAATTCTAGGGGACAATAAAAATAACATACCTATTGAGAGCTTTCAAGTTTCTCAAAATAATCCTATGAGTTAGATTATATAAGTTTTGCCCCCATTTTACAGAAGAGCAGATGAAACTTAAAGAAGTTAATTAAGTGGTCAAAGAGCCAGTATAAACCAGAACTAGGGCTTGGACTCGGATATGTGGAATCCATCTTCAGAGTTTTCCTTCAGAGAGAAAGAGACAGAGATCACTGTGACCCCAGTAGAATGAATATAAACTCCTTAAAAAAGAGATGGTTTTATTTTCTATTTCCAGAATGGACTGCAGTTCCTTGCATACAGTAGGTGCTTTTCAAATATGTGTTAACTTGAATTGAATTGAGCAAACAAGAGTATTACCATTCATGGGTTACAATAATCCTTATTGTCTTCTATATATAGTATGTCTGATTTCTCCCAGAAGTAGCTAAATTGACCAGTGGAGAGAGCACTAACTAGGCTTGGAGTAACGAAGATCACATTTCAAATCTAACCTCAGAAATACACTAGTTTTTAATCCTGAGAAAGTCATCAAACCTCTGTCTGCCTCAGTTTTCTCAACTATAAAATGAGGTAATAATCATACCTATCTCCCAAAGCTGCTGTGAAGATTAAATAAATGACTTCAATTTTGTACAGCATTAGCAGAACGCCTAGCTTTCTTAAGATCTCAACAATTTTCTTCTTTTTTTTTTTTTTTCTTCCTTCTTGTCTGGAAGATATTGTGTAGGGAAAAGTACCACAAACAAGGAGTCGAAAGATTTGAATTCTGGCTAGTTTGCCAACTAGCTATGTGGCCTCAGGTAAATTTCTTAATCTCTCTGAGTTTGCTTCCTAATCTGTAAAATGAGGTAGAAAGATTCCTTTTGCTTCTGGCATTCTAAAATTCTAGGACTCATGGAATGTCTGAGTGGTCATACATGTTCAAGACCAAAGTAAACTATCTTTATGTTGTTGTGCCTCAGTTTCCCTAATTGCCCTGCCTCAGTTTCCCTAAATAGTTTTGACTCAGTTTCCCTAATTGTTCTGCCTCAATCCCCTTATTTGCAAACATAACCCCCCCTCCAGTTCATTACAAATGAGGCTATAAATCGGTTCCTGCCTGGAGATTCCAGCTTACCAGAGTTTGGACTTTACCCCTCTGCCTTTGTTTAGCTACTGTGTATAAACGTCACTGAGAACTCATGTTCATTGCTGGATGCTTTGGACATCAGCCCTGGGGGAAGCATACTCCCAGCACAATCTCTCCCTCTCAGAAATCCAAATAAAATATTAAAAATTCTCTAATCTCTATTTTGCCTCAGTTTCTCTGGCATTACAATGTATAAAAAGATCTTTGAAAGAAAAACATATCCATTAAAATTAAAAGAAATTTCATATATTTCCTTCCCATACAATTTCCTTCTTTTTCTATGCAGGGGACAACTAATGATTCAGTAGTTTGAGCACTGAATTTAATGTTAGGAAGGCAAAGGTATTGCCTGTATTAGAAATTTAGCTGTATAATCTTTGGAAAGACATTTAACCTCTCTCAGGATCATCATCCTTATCTATAATACAGGGATACCTGTATTAAGTAATTCACATGATTGTGATCAGAATCAAAAGAGAAATGTATGTAAAGAACTTTTCATACTTTAAAGTGCTATGAAAATATCAATAATTATTATTGTCATGTGTCAGTATGCCATTTACATTGGCATTTATCGTTGGTTTATCATTGTCATAAGTCTGCCTAATAAGCCTTCAATATGCAGTCTTCACTCCAAGATTCCACACTGACTTACTTTTAGTTTCATTTCTATCTCTTGCTATTCCCTAGAGAACCTAAAGGAAAGGCTAGCCTTGAAATCTGAATTCCAGGATCTGATTCCCAACTCAAACTTTTCCTCACAGTGTGATCATAAGCAAGAAATTTCACGTTGGTTTCCTTGATCACAAATTGGGAATAAAGACACTTGGGCCACCAACTTCGTAGATCATTGTAAGGATCAAAAACCAAAATGAATGGAAAATACTATATAACTGGGCCCATTATTCCTAGATTCTACTCTAGCTCAGCCAGCCTTTTCTCCCTTTAAAAGTGACAGCAGCAACAAAAATATGTCAACTGCAAAAGCAATGTTTTACTGAAACTTCCATTTTTAAATCAAAATTTGGACTTTTACTTTTCCCTGAAGCATTCAAGGTAAAAAACTTAAAAAGTCATACAAAGTTGCATCAACTCCAGAGTGAAACTGAGCTGATTCTTTTCACAGTTTCTGATGAGGGAACCAAAGTCTAATGCTTCCCAGATGAAAAGTCAATTTGCTTTTTAAAAATGATTTCCTTTTTAATAAATAATAAAGCATGATACTAAATCATTTTGCACATGTCAAGCACTGTTTAACTATTAAATAATAATCACGGGTATCATCTAACCGACATAAGTTGTTATTCACTATGTAAATGAAGTATGAAATATGATTTGGCCTGGGTTCTGATCTAGGATCTTTTATTTCAGATTTGCCCTACTTTAGACATGCTCTGCCCTACTTTCTGCTCATTCATTAGTCCTCCCAACTGTTGCTTTATTTTTCTTCTTTTCCAAGTGAGACAATTTCTCAGCTTCTTTTCGGACTTGACTTTGTAAGAAGTGCCAGGTCTCCCCATAAGGAAAAAAAAAAAAAAGTGCCCAAGTTCAGCTTGAGGAGTCGCTGCTCACCTTGAAGACTTTCTTCAGCTGCTAGAGAACATGACTGGAATCAAAAGGCCAGATTTCAGTCTGTGGAGATGAGCTCTCTGCTCCCGTTGCCTTCCAAAGGAACAATGCAAACATCTGAGGCTGGAATTTGGCTCGTACAGAGCATTGTGCTGCTGTTCAAGATGTGCATATTTGTTACTTGGCTGTAACTGAACACAGAGCTGTTGTTTTTCCTTGGAAAGGGTATTTGGTTAAATAGAATAATTCAGTAGGTCGAGTCAATTCCACAGGGAGGTATTTTGGAGAACAGTGCAGAATTCAGTCAATAGAATGAAAAAGAAATTGGGGCACTCTGTGGCTAGACTCTACATGAACCAACCCAACTAGCAGAAACTAAGCAAGCTAATTTCCTGGCTGGCATTGTGTGGATATAGCCTTGTAGGGCTAGCTGCATTCCAGGGGTATGGCATCTGCTGACTTAAAAAGGATAAGGAATAGTTCTCTACTTCTCATCTGCTGTGAAATAAAAAAAAAATAATAATACATTGCATCTCTAAATAGCTTCTTCATTATAATAACTAACTATTATGTAGTGCTTCCTTTGTCACAAGAACTGTACTAAGCGCTTTACAATTATTATCTCATTTGTCCATCACAGCACTCCTTTGCAGTAAGTGTTATCTCCATTTTTTTTCACTTTAAAACTTAGGTTTATTTGCAGAAAACAAAACAAAACAGAAAACCTGGGGGTGGGGGAAAACATCAACAAATTCCACGGCTCTAAGAATGGGGATTTTATATCCTAAGACATCTCCCAGGTAGTAAATCTACAAATTACAAATCATTTTCATAGAAGATATCTTTGTACAAATTTTGCATCTCTTCAGGAAAATGAGACAAACAGAAATTAAGCAAATTGCCCAGGGTCACACAACTAGAAAATATCTGAGGCCAAACTTAAACTCAGCACTTCCTGACTCCAGGTCCAGCACTCTACCATCCTGCCAGCTAGCTGCCCAATATATATTATATCAAATCCATCACATTTACAACACTCCAGTGCTACTGCTAACCACAGAAACATATATGGATTCCCACATTGTAAGGGTTCTATTTGTCTTATTATAGTGCTTATAATCCCTAAAAACAGAAAAAGTCTCCTCATAGGGAAGAAATGAGTCAAATCAAAGCTTTAATACTGGCAGCATCAAATGAAAATCTCTTCAGGAGGCATATTTACCTCTAAGCAGTGTAAAATCAAAAGTGGGGGGTTTTAAAGATACATATTAGACATAGAATTGTAAAGTTAGAAGGAACCCAAGAGTTGACTTACTCCAACTACCCAATCAATGTAAAAATGCCCTCTACACTACTTCAGAAAGCAACCTATTTAATTGCTGGACATCTCTTCTTGTCACAACATTATTTCTTGTATTGAGATTAAATCTGACTCTTCATAAGCTAAATGCATGCCAAATTGGAAGGGATATATCAAAGAATGATATAATCCTAGGAATCATGAAAGAACAAATGACTAAAAATATGTTAAAGTATCATCCAGTTAAATGTTCTGATCATCCATCAGTTGCAGAATTGTTTCTACAAAGATGCCTCCCCTATTGGAGGCAGATAGAGAACTAGCCTGGAGAGCCAGGAAGACTGGGGTGCAAGTCCTTTCTCTGACATATATTGGCTGTATGACCCTAGGCAAGGTAATTAACCTTTCAGCTTTCCAGACAACTTTCTCTAGTTGCAGAGAAAGTCCTGTAAAGAATTGGTAGATGAAATTTCTTTATCACAAAACTCCCCATAGAAATAACATCATAGGTTCAGTCCCTATTCCTTTTGCTACATATTTGTTAAACTGTTAACCTTCACGAAAGCCATTGATGTCACCTGTCCAAATATAAACTTCTAAATTCATGGGTAAGTGTGCTTAGAATCACAGAACTGTGTGGGAATTCTTGCTGAGAGAATAATTTGGTGGTCATTCTTGATAATTTTGGTTAGAGGAGTGATTGGAGAGAAACCTGGAACATTGAAAGATACAAGATGAATTTTTTTTATCCAAAGGAGATTTCTGGGTAAGGGAAAATGAACCATATATTATTCATTATTAAGATGCTTCCAATAATATCTTCCATGTGAAATCAGAAGTATGATTAGGTCCCTGTAAAATCTAGCAAGCAATAAACATGCATTAAGCACTAACTGCAGAAGTAAAAATCCAGATTACACACACCAAAAAAAAAAAAAAAAAAAAAAAACCTTAGAGTTAAAAGGGACTCTGTAGTTCACCTACTCCAACTGTCCATCCAATATAGAAATATTCCCTATAGCATCACTGACAAGTGGCCAAACAGCCTCTGTCTGAACATTTCTAGTAGGAATAAACTCACTGCTTCAGAAGTAAACTAATTCCATTTCTGGAGAGCTCTCATTATTAGAAGATTCTTATGTTGAGTTGAAACCTGACTCTTCAAAACTTTTTCATTTGCTCTTAATTTTGTCGTGTATCACAGAATCTCTTATGTCTCTTTAAAATGGTATACCAGGCTCAACTATTTTGGATGTGCTATATATGTAAATACTATAGATGTAAATGCCATCCCCGCTTTAAAGATGGATCATTGAAAGGAGGCTGCTCCTCATCATAGATATCTATTTATTTTGTGGTAACATGGAATTAAGAAAGTACTTTCTGAAATATATGCCAGGGTCTCAGAGTTTACAGAGGAAATCTGAATAAATTAGTCTGATTTCCAAAAATCTAACTAGAATGTCTGTATCCCTGAGAGATATATTTCTTTCCCTAATTTTCCCCATCCTCCCTCTCCCATTCACAGAAAGAAATTATGAGAAAATAACTCTCTTTGATGTGACCATATAAATAAGGAGTTCATAACCTGGAGTCTCTGAATTTTTTATGTATTTTTGATAACTGTATTTCAATATAATTTGCTTTCTTTGTAACCTTATGTATTTTATTTTATGCTTTTAAAAGGGGTTTTTGAAAGGGGTCCAAAGGTTTCATCAGACAGCCAAAGAAGTCTATGACCAAAAAAACAATAATAAAAGGTTAAAACCCCCTGATATAAATAAATGTGACCAAACTTTCCATTAGTCAATAATGCTTATTAAGTATCTACTCTGCACTCAGCATTGTACCAATTTATATTCATATTAGAATACAAAGGAAAAGAAAGATCTCAGTCCCTCCCTTGAGGATCTCCATGAGAGGGAGAGATGACAAGGAACCCTAAAGTTTAAGGGATAAGGTTTAAGAAAAAGCAGGACTGCAATCCACTTCAGCACCCCTTATCTGTGAAATGTTGGACCAGAGGATGTCTAAATTTCCTTCAGTCTCTAGAACTCTATTATTTGAAATGGTTTAAGCAACAATCCATTATGGAAGAAGGAGATAGATTTGGTGATTCTAACGGTCACTTACAGCCTTGCAAATCTAGAAGTCAATGATTTTATCACAGTTTTGTTTATAAGGGCTACTTTAAAGAGAACTTTGCTTGGAGCTGTTCAGTGGGGTGTGAAGCAAGGTAGACTCGGGCCAGTATAAATATGCCTTTTCTTTCAACTCCTTGACTTTCCCTAGTCTTGCTGATTTCATACCTCTTGCTAATTGACTCTCTCCCAATTAGAACTTCCTTCACCCAAGACCTCCAGAGGCCCGCTTCAAACAGTGTGGGTTTGCTATATAGATCGCAGGCTGGTACATTGTTATTTAAGCTTTCATGAAATCTCCTGGTCTGTCAATGACTCATCTTGGTAGCTAAAGGGAACATGTGAAAGTTAATTTCCAAAGGTCTTGGAACACAAAACCCCAACAATTTGCAGAAGATTCACATTTAAGTTTATTTTAAAAGAATTGTATTTGAACTGGGCGATTTGGAGCGAACAGTGACTGAAATCTGTCTTTGATCAATGGGAAAATGTTTATGAATCCAAAATAAGCCTCCTCATTAGGTATATTTATCTTGACTTAAATATTTTATGCTGCCAAATCCTCTGAAAATATTCAATGCTAGAGAGGAAATTAGTCATGTAGGGATATGTTTTTAATATGTATGTTTGAATTAAGTAACCATAGAATAGTGGTATTGAAGGGATTTTGAGAGGTCAATTCAACACTAAGTCAACCATTTATTATGCTCCTACTATTACAGTATTATGCTAGGCTCTCTATACAAGAGATATAAAGACAAAGAAGATCCTAGATTCCTTTACCTTTAAAAAGAATCTTTATACCTCCCTTACAGAAACCTAAAAAATTAATAGGGAAAATACAATACAAACACAAATAATACCTTATGATAAGATTATAAATGAGGGACAAATAAAATGCTCTTCATTATTCAAGGTAGAAAAGATAATTATCATTTAACACTTGTTTCAGAGATTCCCTTATGACAAGAAGGACTCAAGGATATATTGGATGATTTTTCTCACTCTTATTGCTGGTGGCCTTTGCCCAAGAAATCTGGGGCAATGAGTGCATGGTAACTCTCGATATATTACTATCTATCCCCTACTGTCAGGTACAAAGACCATTATATTACAGAATTAAATTTTATTAAAAAGGAGGTGGTCAGAGAAGATTTGTGTCATTTTGATCTGAGTTTTGAAAGAAGGATTGGATTTCAATGAGTAAATGGAGTTGAGAGATTAAGCAAGGGAACAAAGTGTGTAAAGACATGTTAATAAGAGGGCACAAAAACAAAAACTACAAATGGATTGGATAGAAAGAAGGGCAGTTGTGTGAAATAAGGCCAGAAGAGTAGAGTGATACTTTTCTTTGTAAAGATCATCTAATCCATTCCCCTGCTTTAAAGGAAAAAATTCTACCATCATAATCATCACTTGCATTTATATAAGACTTTAAAGTTTTTAAAGAACTTAACAAAAATTTTCACATTATATCCTCACAATAGCCTCAGGAAGTAGTACTGTTATTATTTCTAT
Organism: Sminthopsis crassicaudata; assembly: GCF_048593235.1. Lineage (NCBI taxonomy): Eukaryota > Metazoa > Chordata > Mammalia > Dasyuromorphia > Dasyuridae > Sminthopsis > Sminthopsis crassicaudata. The sequence goes on along the minus strand of NC_133620.1, from coordinate 207,861,040 downwards.
TTTGCAGATGAGGAAAATGTCATACAGTATCAGGGTCACACAAATAGTAAGTGAGGACAACTTTGTGGCATCCTTTCCCAAAATAATAATCAACTTTGAAGTTATCTGTCATTTTCTTTAGAACAGCTAGGCCCAGAGTCAGGAAGACTGTTTGCCTCAGTTTCTTCATCTGTAAAATGAACTGGAAAAGGAAATGGAACACCACTCCAGAATCTCTGCCAAGAAAACCTCCAAAGAGGGTCACAAAAAAGATCAGACATGGCTGAAAATGACTAAATAACAAATCATTATCTTTCCTGATATTCTCTGATATTAAATATGTACGTAGATAGTATGATTTCTTTGAAATGTAGAAAATTTTAGAATGTTAAATTCAGAGTTAGAACAAGAGGGTTCAAATCGCTACTCAGATAATTTGCTAACAGCTTTACTTTTAACCTATCTAGGATTCATTTTCTTCCCCAGTAAAAATTGAAAGTTGGTATAGAAAAAATGGAGACAAACTCAAAAAGAAATGAGGGTCACTTAACTGAAGAAAAAGATCTCTTCCCCTGAATATGGACTCCATTTTAAAATGTAACATTATACTTGTCTTATTGTAATTTTATATATTTTGTTAAATATTTCCCAATTACATTTTAATCAGATTCCATCTATTCTTGGGAATGCTGTTAGTCTAATACAAAGTAAGGGCCTCATTTCTGACACTTTTGTTGTAGACAACCCCTCAGGTCTTTTCAGCTCTAAATCTAAATGGGTTATGAAATACTGGATAGGGTGCTTGACTTTTCTGAACCTCAATTTCCTCTTCTTTAAAATAATAATATCAGCATCTATTCCATAAGTGTGTTTTGAGGATCAAATTTGATATAGTTAAAAAATAAAGCAGCTCTGTAACTGATTCTCTGTAATTGACTCTTGAAAAGGCATCAGAGAGCTCAAGCAGGTTATCAAAATCATGGTTAAATCTATTAAAAATAAAATAAGATAAGATAAAACCAAAGAGTAGTGAGGTCATAAGCAAAAATCTTTCTAATTTCAGTGGAGGAAGGAAATTAGACACTTGTACTATTATTACATACCTCCCCACCCAAGCTCCCAGTAGGAGACCTGCTTCCCTGTGAACAAATCACAATACTTACACCTGAGTGCACAGTGAGCTGTAGCCATGATAAAGGGTAGCAGAAACAGTGAGACAAGTTTGATCCACAGTAGGAATTCATGACCAGAATATAGGTACTACAGGTATTTGTCCAAGCTCAGGGATCACCTGATGCAGGTGTAAAACAATTCTGGGATTTTGCTGTGACTGAGATCATCCAAAGTGTAAGCAGCAAAGAACTGTTATTATGGCAATTTCAGAACACAGCTTGCTTTCTAAATCTTAGCTCTAGAAAACAGGGTGTTTCCTAATAGTAAAAAGAGAGGAGTTAAAAGGGAGGAGGGATCTTGGCATAGGAATCCTGACATTTTCCCCTTTGGACCAAAGAAAGGAGATCGTTCCGGGTGTCCTATTCTTGCCAATAATTAACAAAAAGGTATAAGTCAAGGTCTCATGAGAAGCCAATTGGGCTAGGTTAAGATGTTGAGTTAAGGAACAGCTGTGAGTTTAGATTGGTGAGCTTAAGGGTTAAGGTGGCAAATCTAACAATTTGTTGTCCTTTCCACTTGGCATTTTTATCCTTGTAGGGAACCTATTGGGAAAGTATATTTCATGTAGAAAAGATCAAAAGGGAAAAAAGGAAAAAAAGGAAAAAAAACTAGGCTGGTATACTCAGACCTTATCTGGAATGTTAGAACAGCTGTCCCCTCTGGATGTCAGATGTCCATACTAGAAAAAGCTTGAGGTCCCTTTAAATCTACATTCACTCAGGAGCAGGAACTCTCTTCAGATAATCTAGGCATCCATATCCACAAGTTTGGCAACTATGGGAGTAATCAGAAAAGTAAACTCCTTCTAGTAGCAGTTATGTTAGGTTGCAGATTAAACTACTGAGAAGGCTCACAATGGACTACGTTTTGAGAAGGGAAATTTACATGTCACCAAGGTAACCAAGAAAACTTAAACATAAACTATAAAACAAAAGATCAAAGCAATACAATAATTATCATCAAAGTTAACTAATAAGTTTCTTTCATCCTAGTGACCCATTCTTATTGTCTATTTAATCAGTATATTTTTGAGTCCCAGATATCTCATGTTGTCATCTAATCCCCAGATATCTTTTCTTAGACAATAGGTTTTATTTTCAGGACAGCTCTGCTTCTCTGGTTCCCAATTTAGAGTGTTTTTTTAGATACTTTCTGACAATATAATTTAGTACAATCACTTAAATTTGATTTTCTAATTTTGAAACTTCGGAGAATTTCAGTTTATATACCATTTGTTGTTTCTGTCCTTATCTAAATTCTATACCTGATATAAGAATTTTTTTTAATTATTAGGATTTAACATAAAGTGAACTTCTATCTTTTAAAATGATCAGAGAGATGCTTTCAAATGGGAAAATAATTTCACTTTATCATTATCAATACAATTATGTGTAAAATTCTTAACCCAATTTTGATAATTATTACTAAGACATATTTAAAGCCTGAATTTCCAATATAGATAAATTTAGAAGCCAACTAGGCATAAAGATATAGATAGATAAATGTATAAATACATGTATATGTGTATGTATGTATGTATATATATATATATAGCTCTTAAAGAAAACAGTCTAATCCTGTTTCTTTATCAAAATTTATTATTCCATTTATTTAGAAAACTTTCCTACTATATCTTTGTCTTGTTATTTTAATCATGTCCCCTTTAGAAGGATTCATCCCTACATTATAATTTGTCCACAAATATAGATTAAAATTGTAAGATATTTTTATCTTCATCCTATTATAGCTCAGAGATGTTCTGGGATCAATTTATTATTTAATAGATTACAAAACTTCTTGATTATAAAAATTTGCTTTAAAAGGAAAAAGAAGGGCATAATTATACAATGTCATATATCACAACAGTTGGAAAAACTCCTTTAGTTCCATTTGATTCCAGTTATGATTCATATCCAAAAGCCAATTATGTAGTCATTGTATATTAAAAGCAAGGCTCAGGATTAACCAGGTGGCAAAATTTCTTTTTTCATAAAGGAAATAAAACAATAGGGAAGTAATCATGAGTATTCTATCTCATGACAGGACAAGGTCATCCCCAAAATTTTTCTCAGGCACAGATATTTATTTTTAACAGTTCTCAGACCATAGCACATGCCATTTTTACTACTGGCTTCATGATAATTCAGAAAACTATCTCTGTAATCAAAGCCAAAATAATAGTAAATTACAATCTCAGTAATTTTTATTTTAATAGCAAAATTTTACTAATCACAACTTAGAATTTGAATATCGTTCCTGATCTTTTCCAAACAACTAATACTCCACTTGTCCTTTACATATAAATTAAAACTAGCCATTTTCTGGCACTTCAGACATATAGAAATACCTGACAGTTGATTCATCATTAATGTGTTAAAGATATATCTTTAAGCAACCCTATATACTTTCATAATAGCCAAGAATTTTCAAATAAAAAAGTACTATTATAGTAAACATTATCTGTTACATGACAAAATATACCTCATTAAATAATTAATCATTCCTAAATATCTATTTCGATCACATTCTTTTAAAAGCCCAATGCATAATCTGATAGTACCTAGATTGTTTTGTTTAACAGTATTTCTGTTCCAATGGTCTCTCAAGTTTCACAATATAAGAGAATTTAGATATACAACAATCACACAAATAATATCATGCATTGATGTCATTTGAGGTAACATCAACTCAGTTAATTGCATTTCCAAATTATCCTATATAAAAATCATTAATCTTATTACCTTTGGCATTTTAAACCCACTTGAGAGTTATCAAGCATGGAACAATTACATTCAATTAAAAAAATAATAATAACATAGTGCTAAGCATGGACCAGTCACTGTGTTAAGCACTTTATAATTACAATATCATTTTTATCCTCACAACAAGCCTGGAAAGTGAGCATCACTATTATTTTTCTCTTTACAGATCAGGAAACTGGGACAGAGATAAGATAACTTGCCTAAGATTATACAATTAATAAATTTCTGCAACGAGAATGTAATGCAAGTTTTCCTAAATTTTTCTAGCACTTTTTCAACAACTGCATTTGAGAATCTGATCTGAGATGAGAGGGATTAACAGAATTAGAGGGAGAGGGTCTCTAACTCACAGGGGATCTCTGGTTTAAACAACTGTTTTTCTTTTCATAATCAAAAAAGGGATTAATAAGAGATTGTTATAAAGTACAAAGAATTTACCTAATTTTTTTCTTCACTCTGGGATTTCTTTCAAACTATGTCTTCCTTCCCTGCCCTAAAACAATGAAGCTATTAATTTTAGGGCAAAATGCTATTTTACTTTTAATCTTTACAAAATTGAATTCTTATTTTTCCTTAAAACCAATTCTACCGAATGGTACTTGAAATTTACTAAGATATTTCAGAAGGGAGCGAATTCCTGGAATTACCCAAAACCTCAGGAGTTCTCCCTGTGATCTTAAAATGATTGATCTCCAAACTCCTTAATCTGCTAAAAAAGATGTTAATAGTTCTACAAACTTCGACTATCTATCTTTATTTCTGTAATTTGAACATGGCTACAGTTGAATTTTTTTCCTTTTTCTCTTTTCTTTCTCTTGGCTTTTTTTTCTTATAACCTCATCTCTTGAAGAAAACCTAAAGTAGGAGTTAGTCTTACTTACTGGGACAATTGTTTCAAGTGTGAAAGCTCATTAATCTTACCAACTGTTCTAAACTCCTTGGTTACAGCCCTTAGCAGTTTTTGTGGCTGACTATATTTTTTTCTTCTAGAAAGCTTTCAAGGTAGCAGAATATACAAACATGATACAGACATTTTACAGAGACATAGACATAGACAAAATTAGAAGAGAAGATAATTCTATCAAAGTTTTTCTTAATGGAATATATATTTCAAAAGGCTTCTCTTTTAGTGGTTTCAGTTAGCTTTTATTAAAACTTTATCAAAAGAACACCAATTTTTACAATAATGTCAAAATTCACCAATTACTTAAGAAACTTGCCAGTATCTATTCCATAGACTAAATGCATATGTGCAGAAGTCAAGTTCTTTCTAAGTGGTTCATTCTTAATTATTAAGTTATCCATATTACAACCAAATGGAAACAAAACAAAATGTGTTTGACCCAAGAAACCAAAAGATTTCACCAAAAAGATATGAGATGAATTCTCTCTTCAGTTGCAATTACCAAAGATTCAATCCTCCAAGGAAGATGGGAGTTCAGGAATCAGAGCCATTCTCCTAGTGTGAATTCAGCTCAAAAAGCTCCTGAAAGCACCATACATGGGTTTGCATTGGAGTTAGGCAGAAGAAATTAACCTTTCCTGATCCTATTTCTGATACCAAATTTCAACCATGACCAAATGATCAAAGAGGTGCCTTAATTCAGCAATTGCTTGCTAACTCTAAAAAACAAATAAAAAACACCAAAGATCAGGTTATCAAAACCACAGCTAACTCTAAAAATAAAATTAATAAAAAAATAAAAACAGTTAACAGTACTTATAAGCAAAAATCTTTTTATTTAATTCCTTAGGAAAGGAAACTAGACACATGTGCCATTATCACACATTATCAGATACCTCCCCAACCAGGCTCCAAGCTAGGAAACCTGCTTAAATGTGGACAAATTTCAACATATTCCAATGGCTACATAGTGAGCTGAATCCATGGCAATAAAAGGGTAACAGCAACAGTGAAACAAATTTAATCTATAGTAGGACTTTATTACCAGAACATGGGTACTACAGACCCTTATCCAAGTTCAAGGACCACCTGACACTGATATGAACTAGTTCTGAGATTTTTCTATGATTGAAATCATCCAGAAAATGAGTCACAAAGGGTTGATGTTATGCCAAATTTAGGACACAGCTTGCTTTCTAGGTCTTAAGTCTGGAAAACAGGATGTCTCCTAATAATAAAAAGAGGAGTAAAAAGACATATACAAAAGGAAGAAGTTCAGTAATGTCTAAGTTCCTTTCCAGCTTTAAAGATATGATCTTTTGTTTCCATGATCTCCACAATTGACCATTTATATTTCTCTTCTTCCCCTACATCCTTCTTCACTTCCCTCCTAGACTAAGTAACTAAGAGCAAGGCTTAGCCCCTCTTCAGGCTAGGCTGAGCTCAGACCCACAGACAAAATCTGAAGACCTTTGAGCATTGCTCCTTTGCAAAGCCTAAATTTTACAAGCTATCTCTGATATTCATGAGCAGATTCTAGCTGCCAATGAAGATAAGACTCCCTCTTATCATGGCCAGTTCCAAGGCACACACCAAAACAAGTCTGGTGCTCAAACAAGCAGATGGTTGAAGCTATTTTCTCAAGGATCCACGAACTCAATATAGCTACAAAGGCCTTCTGAATGAGGCATAGTACAAAGGTCTCCAAAATTACACCAGCTAAAATTTTACATCATTTGGTTGCCATTCAGTCACTAAGTCTGCTGTCCACACTTCCTTAAGAGTACTCATTGCTGTCCAAAATTGGTTTTCTTTTTTTCTGGGGGGTGGCAAATAATGGGGTATACTATAGACTTCTATGGGAACAAATATAAAAATTGGAGGACTACTCAATCCTAGGAAATCCTAGGAATCCTAGGAAATCAATGGCCAATTCAACACCTGCTAAAAAAAAAAAAAAAAAAAAAAAAAAAAGTTCAGTTCTATTCAATAAACATATTAAGCCCTTATTTTGTTCAGAGCACTGTCCTAGGTGCTGAGTAAGGTAGAATTTAGGTAAGACCAAACTGTGCATACCCTTTGATCCAGCAGTGTTTCTACTGGGCTTGTATCCTAAAGAGATCATAAAGAAAGGAAAGGGCCCCACATGTGCAAAAAGTTTGTGGCAGCCCTTTTTTGTAGTGGCTAGGAACTGGAAACAGTAGATGCCCATCATTGGAGAATGGTTAATTAAATTATAGTATATGAATGTTACAGAATATTAGTATTCCATAAGAAATGATCAGCAGGATGATTTCAGAGAGGCCTAGAGAGACTTGAAGAGACTTAACATGAACTAATGTTAAGTGAAATGAGCAGAACTAGGAGATCGGTGTACATGACAACAGTAATGATCAGTTTTGATGGACATGGCTTTCATCAACAATGAGGTGATTCAGAACAGTTCCGATGGTCTTGTGATGAAGAAAGCCATCTGTACGCAGAGAGGACTGTGGGACCTGAATGTGGACCAAACATAGCATTATCACTCTTTTTTTGTTGTTTACTTGCATTTTTTCTTTCCCAATTTTTTTTTCTTTTTGATCTGATTTTTTCTTGTACACCATGATATTTGTGGAAATATGTATAGAGGAATTGCATATGTTTAATATATGTTGGATCACTTACTGACTGGGAGAGGGGAAGGAAGGGAAAAAATTAGAACACAGGGTTTTGTAGGGGTAAATGTCAAAAATTATGCATGTGTATATTTTGAAAACAAAAAGCTATATTAAAAAAAAAGAAAAAGAAAATACCAAATTGAAAATGTGGTGAACTTGGGGGAGATGTAACTAATACCAGATTCATGGCTACATCTGCAATTTTCTTTTTCTGTTTTGTGTATTCAGTTGTTCATCTTCTTTGAATATTCAGAATTAAAAATATATATATATATTTTTTAAAAAATGAATTTAGATAAGATCACTTGGTCTCACAAAATTGACTGTATAACTTGAGTTTAAGACCAACTTGGCTATGTAAACCTAAGGAAGTCACTTAAGTCTCAGAGTCCCCAAGCAACTCTTACTGCTAAAGCTTACAAAGAAGGTGAAGACTAACATTAATATAAGAAGATCTCCTCCCCCAGCTCCTATATTAATTAAAGTAATTAAATAACAGATTCTATGAAAAAAAATAAAAGCAATATCTCACATCTACTTAGCACTCTAAAGATTGCAAAGTATTTTAGAAATATTATTGCATTTGATTCTCAAAATAGCTCTGTGGGGGAAGTGCTAATACCCCCAGTTTGCAAATGGGGTTCAGAGAGGTTAAGTGACTTGCTCAGTTAGACTGACAGTAGCAAGGTGGAATTTAAATACAGGTATTTCTGATTTCAAGATGAGTGACCTATCTACTCTATATTATACCCCCTCTAGCTTTAAAAGAGAAGGAAGCAACTTTAAAGGCATTAACTAAAAGCTAACCCTCAATAAATGGATTTTCTTGGTCACATTAATTCACAGAAATTATCTATTAAGTTTTAAGGGGAGGGGCTAAGATCTTAGTTAATTCATTTTAAAGATAGTAAGAGAGCCAGCCCTCCATTTAAAGGAATCTTAGATTTGTAAAACAATGAATCCTTTTGTAATGGAAACAGTTTATAAATGTTAAATATCTGAAAATGTACAACTGAATTTATAAATAATTAAATCATTTTACAAAGCTAGAAGGTGATTTATTGAATTTTCTTAAATCAGAGCACATAATTTTTTTTAAAAATCTTAATTGTATATGGGTTATATAATCCTAACCATTGCAAAAATAGAAAAGCCATCATTCTCCAGATTGGTGAAAAAAAAAATTGGCTTTAATATAGTTCTTTAAGTTATTTGAAAAACTTTTTGGACATGAGTTCTTTGCACTCATTGTCCTTATATTAAATTGGAAAATAGGATATCAAATAAGAAATATTGTCTGTGTTTTTATAAATGACTCAAAAATAAATGTTGGAGGGCATGTGGGAAAAATGGGACACCAATACTTCATTGGAGTTGTGAATTGATCCAATCAATCTAGAGAGAAATTTGGGATCATACCCAAAAGGCTATCAAACTATGCCTACCCTTTGATCCAACAGTGTCTCCTAGGTCTGCATCCCAAAGAGATCATAAAAAAGGGAAAAGGACCCACATGTGCAAAACTGTTGTAGCAAGTGGCAAGAAACTGGAAACTGAATTGATGCCCATCAATTGGGGAATGGCTGAATAAGTTATGGTATATAAATGTTATGTAATATTATTGTTCTATAAGAAATGGTCAGCATGTTGATTTCAGAAAAGTCTGGAGAGACCTGAACTGATGTTAAGTAAAGTGAGTAAAACCAAAAGAACATAGTACTCAGCAACAAGTGATGATCAACTCTGATGGATGTAACTCTTTTCAACAATGAGGTCATTCAGATCAATTCCAATAGCCTAGTGATGGAGAGAGCCATCTGCACTTAGAAAGAAGATTGTGGGAACTGAATGTGGATAACAATATAGATTTTTCACCTTTTGTTATTGTTTCCTTGCTTTTTTTTTTTCTTTCTCATTTTCTTTTTCTTTTTGATCTTATTTTCCTTGTGCAGCATGATAATTATGGAAATATATATAGAAAAATTTCACATGTTTAACATACATTGGATTACTCACTATGTAGGGGAGGGAGTGGAGAAGAGAGACAGAAAAATTTGAAACACAAGGTTTTACAAGAGTGAATGTTGAAAACTATCTTTGCATATATTTTGACAATAAAAAGCTATTTTTTAAAAGAATAATAATTTTTTAAAAAACTGCACTTACATTTTAGAATGATTCCTAATTGGTATGAAAATAGTTGTGTTTAAGATCATCTTATTTCACTTCTGAGATATCTTCCAAGAGGTTTAGGTTTTGATCGGAATAAAAAAGATTTCAGCTTCTGATTTTTTTAAAAAAGAGAAAACATAGGGAAATTAAGTCAGAAAATTCCTTTGAATACATAATGACTATATCTATAATGGTAAAGATATAGATTTGGACACAGACAAAGATATAGACACTTCCAAAAATGTTGCACTTATTTATCCAGCTTTTTTCAATTGAGATACCAAGAACTCCTCTAGTCTTATAATGCATTTTGCTTGTGCTGATGAAATATTGGAACTGATACCAGTTCTAATTTAGGAAAAGTAAGATGACATGAAAAAAAAGTAGGACAATTGCCTATACTAGAAATTAACAATCTTTTTTAAAGTGTAATAGCAAATTCACAACCCTTAGTATTATTTTTTTTAAGATAAGAATGAGATTATTTTGGTTTTTGTCTTTGTATTCACATTGCCTGTACATAGAAGATGTTTATAATATGTTTGTTGAATTGACAGATTTGGAGGAAGATTATCTGAACCCTGACTAAAATTA